>NC_136523.1:49987637-50015137 GCF_053919585.1 Euprymna scolopes | reverse complement strand
CATCAATATTTCTGTAAATAAAAGAAGCTTACAATCTCTCTTCTGTGAATTCAATCAACAAATATTTCTCTCCATAACCATTCTATAATTGAAATTATTCACGCATTGCACAACATCGATTGCTGTAATCTTCAAGATTATTCTTCTGTTTTGTCTGCAAGAGTGCGTAGGATTATCTGATATTTTGTAATATTATTGTTCAAGTGTGGAAGCCCATTGGACCGGTACTGTTTGGAGTTCTGGAGTGAGTAAAATATTGTAAAAGATCTAACTCTGCTTACTGAAATATTAAAGAGAGATAATATTGTCTCGCTCTGACTGTTGAAATATGGAAAAAAATATAAAACATATCCAGCTTTGACTACCGAGATATTAAAAAATATATCCAGCTTCGACTTCTGAAATCTCCGATTTCTGGAATCTCAGAAAAGGTCCAGCTCCGACTTCTGGAATCCCAGAAAAGGTCCATCTCCGACTTCTGGAATCCCAGAAAAGGTCCATCTCCGACTTCTGGAATCCCAGAAAAGGTCCATCTCCGACTTCTAGAATCCCAGAAAAGGTCCATCTCCGACTTCTGGAATCCCAGAAAAGGTCCATCTCCGACTTCTGGAATCCCAGAAAAGGTCCATCTCCGACTTCTGAAATCCCAGAAAAGGTCCATCTCCGACTTCTGGAATCCCAGAAAAGGTCCATCTCCGACTTCTGGAATCCCAGAAAAGGTCCATCTCCGACTTCTGGAATCCCAGAAAAGGTCCATCTCCGACTTCTGGAATCTCAGAAAAGGTCCAGCTCCGACTTCAAAATAGGTCCAAGTCCGACTCCTGAAATATTTGAAAGGTCCAAAATTGTCTTTTGTTTTCAGAAGCATTTTAGGTGGATAACTTGCAATCTCTAAATAAAAAGTGCGCTTTTCATGTCGGAATCTTTTCTTATGATTTCTCTATTTTCAATTTAATTTGGCTGCAATTATCATTTCAATTAAAACCAATTAATATAAATTAATTTTTCAATTTAACATTTGCAGTGCGTTCACCTGATGTGTTTGGACAAATTGCACACCGCACAATGCATTTGATATTTAAAACTGTGTTAATTAAATTTAGAAAGAATGAAATTGTGAACAAGAAAACAGAATTACATTTAGCGTTAAAAGAAAATGGAATTCGTATTATTGTCTTCATGTGAAAAACGTAAATTATTGTTTGGTGCCATTGTTTGGTTAATAATCACTTAAGTTAAAAGGATTTCTTTTTTATTTTTTTTATATTTTCAACATGCACTAAGTGACATTATATGCACCTGTTATTCGTCTTTTCACTTCGTTAGAAGCATTCTTTCTCTCCACTCTCATCCCCCCGTTATATTTTCTGTACAGCTAGCTAATGTTCTGCACTGTTTAACTATTTTTTGTAGTTTGGCTATTTTCCGTACAGTTTAGCCATTTATGTACAGCTTATCTAATTTTTATACCCTATTGCTGTACAGTTTTGCTATTTGTTGTATTATTTTGCAATTTTGTTGTATTGTTTTGCTATTTTGTTGTACTTCTGTGTTTCCGTTTTGCTGTTCTTCCGTGTCCCCGTTTGGTGTACTATTTTTTTAAGAAAGGAAGAGCTGTTTTCGGTACTATTTTTTTTGGGGGGGGTCGTCCTTTATTGTGTTCTTGAGATTGTTTGCTGTATTCATTTGTTTTCTGCGTTCTTTATTTCCTTCTGCACTTTTTTTGTTTTACATTTTACGTTTTTTTATTTATTTCAACTGTTTTGTACTTTTTCTGATACGTTTATCTTTTTGTGTATTCTATATCGATCGCTTAACTTGTAGTTTATTTTTATCCTCAAAATAATTTGATCCAAATTATTTGCTTAATATTCTTGGAGGAATGCTGGCAACAGTTTGCTAAAATGTCTTTCATTCTTGAAAACCGTTTGAAATCGATTCTGCAAAAAATTTTTCTACTTAAAAATCTGAAATTTTAGAGCTAGTTTACATTTCAATAAAGCAATTATATATATTTAATTAATTTCTGTATTCAAATTTATCAACAAAACGCCCTCACACACACACATATCTTTCTATCTCTCTTTCTTTCTTTCTCTCTCTCTCTCTATCTCTTAGTCCTCTTTTCTCTCATTGTCTCTCTCTCACTCTTGGTCTCTCTCACTCACTGTCGCTGTAACTCGCTCTCCCTCTCTCTCACTATCTTTCGCTTGCTCTCTCTCTCTCACACACATTGTCTCTTGCTCTCTCTCTCTCTCTCTCTCTGTCCTTCTCTCCCTCTCACTGTCTCTCTCTCACTGTCTCTCGGTGTCTCTCTCTCTCATTGTCTCTCTCTCTCACTGTCTCTCTCTCACTGTCTCTCGCTGTCTCTCTCTCATTGTCTCTCTCTCGCTGTCTCTCTCTCATTGTCTCTCTCTCATTGTCTCTCTCTCATTGTCTCTCTCTCATTGTCTCTCTCTCACTGTCTCTTGCTCTCACTGTCTCTTGCTCTCACTGTCTCTTGCTCTCACTGTCTCTTGCTCTCACTGTCTCTTGCTCTCACTGTCTCTTGCTCTCACTGTCTCTTGCTCTCACTGTCTCTTGCTCTCACTGTCTCTTGCTCTCTCTCACTGTCTCTTGCTCTCTCTCACTGTCTCTTGCTCTCTCTCACTGTCTCTTGCTCTCTCTCACTGTCTCTTGCTCTCTCTCACTGTCTCTTGCTCTCTCTCACTGTCTCACTGCCTCTTGCTCACTGTCTCTCTCTCACTGTCTCTTGCTCATTGTCTCTTGCTCTCTCTCTCTCTCTCACTGTCTCTTGCTCTCTCTCTCTCTCACTGTCTCTTGCTCTCTCTCTCTCTCTCACTGTCTCTTGCTCTCTCTCTCTCACTGTCTCTTGCTCTCACTCTCTCACTGTCTCTTGCTCTCTCACTGTCTCTTGCTCTCTCTCTCTCTCTCACTGTCTCTTGCTCTCTCTCTCACTGTCTCTTGCTCTCTCTCTCACTGTCTCTTGCTCTCTCTCTCACTGTCTCTTGCTCTCTCTCTCACTGTCTCTTGCTCTCTCTCTCACTGTCTCTTGCTCTCTCTCTCTCTCTCACTGTCTCTTGCTCTCTCCCTCTCTCACTGTCTCTTGCTCTCTCTCTCTCTCTCTCACTGTCTCTTGCTCTCTCTCTCTCTCTCACTGTCTCTTGCTCTCTCTCTCTCACTGTCTCTTGCTCTCTCTCTCTCTCACTGTCTCTTGCTCTCGCTCTCTCACTGTCTCTTGCTCTCGCTCTCTCACTGTCTCTTGCTCTCTCACTGTCTCTTGCTCTCTCACTGTCTCTTGCTCTCTCACTGTCTCTTGCTCTCTCACTGTCTCTTGCTCTCTCTCTCTCTCTCACTGTCTCTTGCTCTTTCTCTCTCTCACTGTCTCTTGCTCTCTCTCTCACTGTCTCTTGCTCTCTCTCTCACTGTCTCTTGCTCTCTCTCTCACTGTCTCTTGCTCTCTCTCTCACTGTCTCTTGCTCTCTCTCTCTCACTGTCTCTTGCTCTCTCTCTCTCACTGTCTCTTGCTCTCTCTCTCTCACTGTCTCTTGCTCTCTCTCTCTCACTGTCTCTTGCTCTCTCTCTCTCACTGTCTCTTGCTCTCTCTCTCTCTCACTGTCTCTTGCTCTCTCTCTCTCACTGTCTCTTGCTCTCTCTCTCTCACTGTCTCTTGCTCTCTCTCTCTCACTGTCTCTTGCTCTCTCTCTCTCACTGTCTCTTGCTCTCTCTCTCACTGTCTCTTGCTCTCTCTCTCTCTCTCACTGTCTCTTGCTCTCTCTCTCTCTCTCACTGTCTCTTGCTCTCTCTCTCTCTCACTGTCTCTTGCTCTCTCTCTCTCTCTCACTGTCTCTTGCTCTCTCTCTCTCTCTCACTGTCTCTTGCTCTCTCTCTCTCTCTCACTGTCTCTTGCTCTCTCTCTCTCTCTCACTGTCTCTTGCTCTCTCTCTCTCTCACTGTCTCTTGCTCTCTCTCTCTCTCACTGTCTCTTGCTCTCTCTCTCTCTCACTGTCTCTTGCTCTCTCTCTCTCACTGTCTCTTGCTCTCTCTCTCTCACTGTCTCTTGCTCTCTCTCTCTCACTGTCTCTTGCTCTCTCTCTCTCACTGTCTCTTGCTCTCTCTCTCTCACTGTCTCTTGCTCTCTCTCTCACTGTCTCTTGCTCTCTCTCACTGTCTCTTGCTCTCTCTCTCTCACTGTCTCTTGCTCTCTCTCTCTCACTGTCTCTTGCTCTCTCTCTCTCTCACTGTCTCTTGCTCTCTCTCTCTCACTGTCTCTTGCTCTCTCTCTCTCACTGTCTCTTGCTCTCTCTCTCTCACTGTCTCTTGCTCTCTCTCTCTCTCTCACTGTCTCTTGCTCTCTCACTGTCTCTCACTGTCTCTTGCTCTCTCTCTCTCACTGTCTCTTGCTGTCTCTCTCTCTCTCACTGTCTCTTGCTGTCTCTCTCTCTCACTGTCTCTTGCTGTCTCTCTCTCTCACTGTCTCTTGCTGTCTCTCTCTCTCACTGTCTCTTGCTGTCTCTCTCTCTCTCACTGTCTCTTGCTCTCTCTCTCTCTCTCACTGTCTCTTGCTCTCTCTCTCTCTAACTGTCTCTTGCTCTCTCTCTCTCTCACTGTCTCTTGCTCTCTCTCTCTCACTGTCTCTTGCTCTCTCTCTAAATGTCTCTTGCTCTCTCTCTCACTGTCTCTTGCGCTCTCTCTCTGTCTCTTGCGCTCTCTCTCTGTCTCTTGCGCTCTCTCTCTCTCTCACTGTCTCTTGCGCTCTCTCGCTCTCTCTCTCTCTCTCTCGCTCTCTCTCTCTCACTGTCTCTTGCGCTCTCTCTCTCTCTCACTGTCTCTTGCGCTCTCTCTCTCTCTCACTGTCTCTTGCGCTCTCTCGCTCTCTCACTGTCTCTTGCGCTCTCTCGCTCTCACTGTCTCTTGCGCTCTCTCGCTCTCTCTTGCGCTCTCTCGCTCTCACTGTCTCTTGCGCTCTCTCGCTCTCACTGTCTCTTGCGCTCTCTCGCTCTCACTGTCTCTTGCGCTCTCTCGCTCTCACTGTCTCTTGCGCTCTCTCTCACTCACTGTCTCTTGCGCTCTCTCGTTCTCTCTCTCTCACTGTCTCTCGCTCTCTCTCTCACTTTCTCTTGCGCTCTCTCGCTCTCTCTCTCTCTCTCTCTCACTGTCTCTTGCGCGCTGTCTCTTGCGCTCTCTCGCTCTCTCTCTCTGTCTCTGTCTCTCTCTCTCTCTCACTGCCTCTCGCTCTCTCTCTTACTCTCTCTCTCACTGTCTCTCTTACTCTCTCTCTCACTGTCTCTCGCTCTCTCTCTCTCACTGTCTCTCGCTCTCTCTCCCTCACTGTCTCTCGCTCTCTCTCTCCCTCACTGTCTCTCGCTCTCTCTCTCCCTCACTGTCTCTCGCTCTCTCTCTCCCTCACTGTCTCTCGCTCTCTCTCTCCCTCACTGTTTCTCGCTCTCTCTCTCCCTCACTGTTTCTCGCTCTCTCTCTCCCTCACTGTTTTACTGCTCTCTCTCTCCCTCACTGTTTCTCGCTCTCTCTCTCCCTCACTGTTTCTCGCTCTCTCTCTCCCTCACTGTTTCTCGCTCTCTCTCTCCCTCACTGTTTCTCGCTCTCTCTCTCCCTCACTGTCTCGCTCGCTCTCTCTCCCTCACTGTCTCGCTCGCTCTCTCTCTCTCACTGTCTCGCTTTCTCTCTCTCACTGTCTCGCTCTCTCTCTCTCACTGTCTCTCTCTCTCTCGCTCTCTTTCTCTCGCTCTCTCTCTCTCTGTCTCCCTTTCACACTGGCTTTTCAACTCTCTCTTTTTCAATCTTTTGTTTGTATTTTATACTCTCTGCGCATTTCTATCTCTATTCTTTTTTTACTTTCTCAGTTTAGCAAAATTGCTTTTTGGCTTTTTTTTTCTATTCTTTTTGACAACTCTTTTAGACATTTTAGCTCCTCTTTTCTGTACGATGTGTTTGTGATCTGGTTATCTTAAAGTGGATTCTGTTGTTTTCGTTCTACGGTTCTTGTCTTGGATTTTATTCTCTTAAAATTGGAAAAAAAAAAAAAAATTAAGTCGTGAAGAGATATAAAGTCAAATGTTTAAAGATTTTTCTTTTTTTTAATTCATAAACCTTATTTTCTCTGATTAAACAAGCTGGCTACTTTGCCCAGAATTGATATTTACAGAGAATTAAAAGTAAATAAAAACTTTCGGCTTGGGATTCTCATCCTTGGCCCCCAAAATCAGCAAAGATTAGACCATTCCTGTAATGATCCGGCCCCTATTGATTTTCCAGTGGAAGTTTAGTTCCGTGCAGTTCTAGGAGGTCCACCCTCCCAGGCTTTGCCTTCTCTCTTTGAAAAGAGATTGGTTTATTGCTAATCGCATGAGGCGCCCTTACCGGGGAATGCCGACGGGGCTGCCCAGGCACTTTTTTCAGGTCAGAGAGTGCCCCTCTTCGGAGACGCTGACTTTTCAATCCCACTTTCCGACCCTGGTGTCTAAGTTTTTGCACTGGGGAAAAACTGATTAACGTTATGCACATTTCTTACAAACTAGTTGGTGGAGCAAAATAAAGTTTCCAAATGTGTTTCAAATAATTTGTCGTTGCTTACCAATATCCATCTATATATCTATAAAGTTGAGTTTTTTTTTTTTCTTGCTCTGACATTGATACTCAAAGCCTACTATTTCTATTTAAAAATTATTAAAACAATCTTCTTAATATACTCAGTCCTGGATATCCGAGCAATTTCATGATGGTTAACTAATTTGCATATTCCTGTGAAAAACAAACTTTAATTAATTATTTGTTCTTTTTTTTTTTTTTTTGGTTTCTTAGATGGCTGGTTCTATTTCGCTATTACGTTGAATTCTATTCATCCATAATTTCTACATTCTGCATAATTGCATAGAATTTCAGATGGAAATATATATAAAAAGTAACTTTGTTGGTGTGTGCGTCAAGTCTCTACCAAACTGCTCTCTGAATATTTGATATACAAAGTTGAAATTTGATATATAGGGTATTTGGACCTGTAGCACACTTTGTTTTTTAGCCGGCAAAATTGTTACTTCAGGGTAAGAATTGAAAACGAAACAGTTAACCTTGGCAGGAGTAAATCAAATAAAACATTATGCCTGCTGTTTCTTTTGCACATGAACAAAATTGAACATTCGTAGCTCAAAGTCGCTTAATTTTTAACTTTTCTTATCCATGTGTCCATAGCTCAGATGGTAACGAAGCTCAAGAGATAAATAATGACTAAGAGTGTAGTGTTAAACGTTCTGGTTTCAATTCTAGCAGATGGTACCATAGTCATATTTTTTCATAACTTTTAAAATCCTTACTATACATTGGATCATAATCAATGGAGAATTGGCTCTATAATAATAAATAATTAATCTGCATGAATCAAAATATAATATTTATGCATATTTTATGACCGGGCAACGCCGGGCAACCTTAAGTAAACTTGCCTGTGTGTGTGAAACGTCTCTACCAAACTCCTCTCTGAATCTATGATCTACAGACGTGAAAGTTGGGTTTTAGCCTGTAAAAATAGCTGCTAAGTTGTCAGGAAAAAAAACCCAGTAAAACAACTTCTGAGCATCTGTACATATACATTTTGGTCCCCCCAACAAAAGGAGGGTGGACATGTAAATTCACCCTTGTCCGTTCATCCGTCCGCACAAACATTAAACATGATATGAGTAAAAAAGTAACAGAACGGATTTTCCGGGAAAACTCTGGTTGCCCCCACTTAGGGGTGCCTTTTGGGCTAAAATTGACACTTTTGTGCTTATTAAAAAAATTGATGCCTTGAATTTTCATAAAACTTTCTGTAAAGTTTTAACTAACTGATTTCTATATAATTTTGTTTGTCTATACTTCGTGATAACTCTTGGGTGTGCCCCCGGGGGGGGGGGGGCTCTTTTAGGGCTAACAAAAACACTCCATTTTTGAGACTATTTTACCATATTTGTCCCAAAGTTTCTGTATGTCTATTTAGCAGTTTTGAATGGTGCTGAACTGAAATATATGTTAAGACCTTGGGGACTTTTGGGGCTAAATGGGGGAGGGGGCTGAACTTAGTTATTTTTTTATGCCTCGTTGATTGTGCATTCACGGGGGGACCATGCATGCTTCACTTGTTTATCTTGAAGTCACTTAATTCGTAGTCTCTTTTTTTATCCGTCTGGCGTTAGTTTAGACAGTAACAGTGAAAACTGAAGCATTAAATAGCAACTATGGTTGGAGTGCTGAATGTTAAGGTTTCGATTCCAGCTGATGGCACCGAAGCTATTTATTTATTTATTTTTTAACTTTTGAAATCCTTACTATATTGGATACAATACATTAATCAACAGAGAAATTGGTGTATAACTATATATACGAAATTTGCATCAATCAAAATATCATATTGAAGCATATTTTACAACCGGGAAACGCCGAGCGACCTACTAGTAATACGATATTTTTAAAACCTGATGCGTGGCGGGAAGGTAGGATTGTTCTGAAGTTCTGCTAAAAATTTTGTTTAATTTTTCTCTCAATAAACATAAAAAAAAAAAATCTCTTGAATTAAACAGCATTAATTTTCCTTTGGCTACAAAATAATCTTTCCAAAATTCAATATGCTTGAAAGGATGTTTTTCTTTTTCCAAAGCTAAATTCAGAGTACCTTGTGTGCGTGCGCGCACACGAGAGAGAGAGAGAGAGAGAGAGAGAGATCGTTTCCTATATCGCTTTCCTTCCTCTCTACAGGAAAAGCCTGTCTTCAAAAAGAGGGTAGTTTGTCCAAACTAAGCTGATGTCCTGCCCGGCCACCACCACCACCACTTTTCTAGATGACCCGACTGGCGACTCTTACACACGTTTTATTTATTTATTTATTTTTACTGTAATTAGCGCGTCCTTCAATGTGTATGTAGGGAGGGGGAGAAGTAGAAACAGTATTTGAATGAATGTCGTTATTTCGTTTGTTGCTGTTTTTTTGACGACTTAACAAAAGCTGACCACACTCAAATTAATTTATATTTTTACGCTAAACTGTGATCGTTTTTTTTTTTTTTTTTTTTTTTTTTTTTTTGTTGTTTTTTTTTGTTTTTATTTTTCATTTATTTTTGACTTTCTTTTCCTTTTTCGACTTTTTTTTTTTTTTTTTTTTTTTCGATTTTCTTTTTCTTCAAATTCTTCCTTGGACTTTTTTCTTCTCTTTCGACTTTATTTTTTTTTAATTTTTTCTTTTTTTCTTCTCTGTTCCTCTTTTTCTTTTTACTTCACTTTTTCTTTTTTTTTTCTTTTTCTCTTTTCCGTTTTTTGAATTTTCATCTTTCTTTGACTTTCTTTTCTCTTTTCCGTTCGGAGATTTATCATAACCTGGATAATCGGAATCTCTTAAAATACACTCCTCCTCCTCCTCCTCCTCCTCCTCCTCCTCCTCCTCCTCCTCCTCTCTTCCTCCTCCCTGGAATGGGAATGGATTTCCGGAAGTTGTGCACATGCCAAGAACAGGCTAAGTCCTCATGAAGCTAAGGTCGAAAGTAGTTGCCTACACGTTTCCTCAATTATCATATCCACAATCTTTTGTGAAAGACTTGATGTTTCACAGAATTATTTGCACTCATTAGACTATGGAACCCATTCCATTTTCAAGAACATGTTATCACTAGTGCATACCTTCCCTCAAAAATGACCCCTCAAAATTGATTCACCCAGTGTTCGCACTAATATTCTAATAAAATAGTGTTGAAATAAAAATAAATAAACTATTCAAATTAAAAAATATATGTATTTTATATAAATATAAGGACAAATGATGGTAAAAAAAAGTATTCAAACTAAAAAAAAAATATTTTATATAAATATTAGAATAAATGATGGTAAAAAAAACTATTCAAACTAAAAAAATATTTTATATAAATATAAGGACAAATGATGGTAAAAAAACTATTCAAACTAAAAAATATTTTATATAAATATTATGGTAAATGATGGTAAAAAAAAAACTATTCAAACTAAAAAAAATATTTTATATAAATATTATGGTAAATGATGGTAAAAAAAACTATTCAAACTAAAAAAATATTTTATATAAATATTAGGACAAATGATGGTAAAAAAACTATTCAAACTAAAAAAAATATTTTATATAAATATTATGGTAAATGATGGTAAAAAAAATATTCAAACTAAAAAAAATATTTTATATAAATATTATGGTAAATGATGGTAAAAAAACTATTAAAACTAAAAAAATATTTTATATAAATATTAGGACAAATGATGGTAAAAAAAATATTCAAACTAAAAAAAATATTTTATATAAATATTAGGACAAATGATGGTAAAAAAAGTATTAAAACTAAAAAAATATTTTATATAAATATTAGGACAAATGATGGTAAAAAAAGTATTAAAACTAAAAAAATATTTTATATAAATATTAGGACAAATGATGGTAAAAAAAACTATTCAAACTAAAAAAATATTTTATATAAATATTAGGACAAATGATGGTAAAAAAAAATATTAAAACTAAAAAAATATTTTATATAAATATTAGGATAAATGATGGTAAAAAAAACCTATTCAAACTAAAACATATTTTATATAAATATTAGGACAAATGATGGTAAAAAAAACTATTCAAACTAAAAAATATTTCATATAAATATTAGGACAAATGATGGTAAAAAAAACTATTCAAACTAAAAAATATTTCATATAAATATTAGGACAAATGATGGTAAAAAAACTATTCAAACTAAAAATTATTTTATATAAATATTAGGACAAATGATGGTAAAAAAAAATATTCAAACTAATAAATATTAGGACAAATGATGGTAAAAAATTATTCAAACTAAAAAACTATTTTATATAAATATTAGGATAAATGATGGTAAAAAAAAACTATTAAAACTAAAAAAATATTTCATATAAATATTAGGACAAATGATGGTAAAAAAAAGTATTCAAACTAAAAAAAATATTTTATATAAATATTAGAATAAATGATGGTAAAAAAAGTATTCAAACTAAAAAATATTTCATATAAATATTAGGACAAATGATGGTAAAAAAAATTATTCAAACTAAAAAATTATTTTATATAAATATTAGGATAAATGATGGTAAAAAAAACTATTAAAACTAAAAAAAATATTTTATATAAATATTAGGACAAATGATGGTAAAAACTATTCAAACTAAAAAAAATATTTTATAAATATTAGGACAAATGATGGTAAAAAATTATTCAAACTAAAAAACTATTTTATATAAATATTAGGATAAATGATGGTAAAAAAAACTATTAAAACTAAAAAAATATTTTATATAAATATTAGGACAAATGATGGTAAAAAAAACTATTCAAACTAAAAAATATTTTATATAAATATTAGAATAAATGATGGTAAAAAAAGTATTCAAACTAAAAAAAATATTTTATATAACAATTAGGACAAATGATGGTAAAAAAACTATTCAAACTAAAAAATATTTTATATAAATATTAGGACAAATGATAGTAAAAAAAACTATTCAAACTAAAAAAAATATTTTATATAAATATTAGAATAAATGATGGTAAAAAAAGTATTCAAACTAAAAAAAATATTTTATATAAATATTATGGTAAATGATGGTAAAAAAAGTATTCAAACTAAAAAACTATTTTATATAAATATTATGGTAAATGATGGTAAAAAAAACTATTAAAACTAAAAAAATATTTTATATAAATATTAGGACAAATGATGGTAAAAAAACTATTCAAACTAAAAAATATTTTATATAAATATTAGAATAAATGATGGTAAAAAAAGTATTCAAACTAAAAAATATTTTATATAACTATTAGGACAAATGATGGTAAAAAAAACTATTAAAACTAAAAAAATATTTTATATAAATATTAGGACAAATGATGGTAAAAAAACTATTCAAACTAAAAAATATTTTATATAAATATTAAGACAAATGATGGTAAAAAAAAATATTCAAACTAATAAATATTAGGACAAATGATGGTAAAAAATTATTCAAACTAAAAAACTATTTTATATAAATATTAGGATAAATGATGGTAAAAAAAAACTATTAAAACTAAAAAAATATTTCATATAAATATTAGGACAAATGATGGTAAAAAAAAGTATTCAAACTAAAAAAAATATTTTATATAAATATTAGAATAAATGATGGTAAAAAAAGTATTCAAACTAAAAAATATTTCATATAAATATTAGGACAAATGATGGTAAAAAAACTATTCAAACTAAAAAATATTTTATATAAATATTAGGACAAATGATGGTAAAAAAAACTATTCAAACTAAAAAAATATTTCATATAAATATTAGGATAAATGATGGCAAAAAAAACTATTAAAACTAAAAAAAATATTACATATAAATATTAGGACAAATGATGGTAAAAAAAGTATTCAAACTAAAAAATTATTTTATATAAATATTAGAATAAATGATGGTAAAAAAAGTATTCAAACTAAAAAAATTATTTTATATAAATATTAGGACAAATGATGGTGAAAAAAACTATTCAAACTAAAAAAATATTTTATATAAATATTAGGACAAATGATGGTAAAAAAAGTATTCAAACTAAAAAATATTTTATATAAATATTAGGACAAATGATGGTAAAAAAAACTATTCAAACTAAAAAAATATTTTATATAAATATTAGGACAAATGATGGTAAAAAAAACTATTCAAACTAAAAAAATATTTTATATAAATATTAGGACAAATGATGGTAAAAAAAGTATTCAAACTAAAAAAATATTTTATATAAATATTAGGACAAATGATAGTAAAAAAAACTATTCAAACTAAAAAAATATTTTATATAAATATTAGGACAAATGATGGTAAAAAAAGTATTCAAACTAAAAAAATATTTTATATAAATATTATGACAAATGATGGTAAAAAAAACTATTCAAACTAAAAAAATATTTTATATAAATATTAGGACAAATGATGGTAAAAAAAGTATTCAAACTAAAAAAATATTTTATATAAATATTAGGACAAATGATGGTAAAAAAAACTATTCAAACTAAAAAAATATTTTATATAAATATTAGGACAAATGATGGTAAAAAAAGTATTCAAACTAAAAAATATTTTATATAACTATTAGGACAAATGATGGTAAAAAAAACTATTCAAACTAAAAAAATATTTCATATAAATATTAGGATAAATGATGGCAAAAAAAACTATGAAAACTAAAAAAAATATTACATATAAATATTAGGACAAATGATGGTAAAAAAAGTATTCAAACTAAAAAATTATTTTATATAAATATTAGAATAAATGATGGTAAAAAAAGTATTCAAACTAAAAAAATTATTTTATATAAATATTAGGACAAATGATGGTAAAAAAAAATATTCAAACTAATAAATATTAGGACAAATGATCGTAAAAAAACTATTCAAACTAAAAAAATATTTTATATAAATATTAGGACAAATGATGGTTAAAAAAAACTATTCAAACTAAAAAATATTTCATATAAATATTAGGACAAATGATGGTAAAAAAAATATTCAAACTAAAAAAGTATTTTATATAAATATTAGAATAAATGATGGTAAAAAACTATTCAAACTAAAAAATATTTTATATAAATATTAGGACAAATGATGGTAAAAAAAAACTATTCAAACTAATAAAAATATTTATATAAATATTAGAAAAAATATTGGTAAAAAAAACTATTCAATTAAAAAATTATTTTATATAAATATTAGGATAAATGCTGGTAAAAAAAAAAAATCATCCATAATTTTCATCGTCATATTCAGTTTAACGTCTATTTTAAATGCTGGCATAAATCAAATGGCTTTCTCCCTTAATTATTTTACATCTATTGATGCAAGAACGCTCATCCATCATCCATTCTTTTAATTTGGTCATAGGATCAAAATCTTCTGTTCTATTTATTTATATATATTAATGATAAAAGTTTATATTCCAATTTTATGATGTTGACCATCTAACAATTTATTTTTTTAAATTCCGTTGACACTTAGAATTCTTGACAGTAACTGTTTCGTAGCGCAAAATCATTCATTTAATTATTATATCAATCAATGAATCTATTTTGCCCTTAACTCATCAGAAGTAGCAACTGTCAATTCATCAAAAGAAAATATGGGCATAAATACAAAGTCAGCAAATTAAAAAAAAAGTTCTATATATATATATTTTTTTTTTTTTCATAATATTATTTTGTATTATACTTTTCGTATTCTTTTTTATTCATATATATATATATATATATATATATATATATATAACTACTTTGTTTAGTCACATAAGTTAATATACGAAAGTATAAATTTATGCGTAAACTTGAAGTATTTGCTTCAACAGTGCTCAATACATATGTAGAGCTAGGTAGTAAGTTATAAAATATATATGGCGATTAAGCTACACAGAATATTCCGCGTTTCATCCACGCTAGGATTCCTCAGGTTTATGCATAAGCCCGAGGAATCCTAGCGTGGATGAAACGCAGAATATTCTGTGTAGCTTAATCGCTATATATATATATATATATATATATATATATGGAAATTAAAAAAAAAATTTTTTTGCAAAGGGGTCACTACTTATCAAGGCCGGGAGGCCACTTGAGGATGAGAGTTAATGTGTGTATGGTCGTCATTGGGACAGTATCGTAGTAATCGTTAGGAGTGGGAATTTTGTATCATTAGATTATTTAAGAGGACAATTCAATGGAAACTTTGTTGGACTTGAAGATGACAGTATTATAGTCAATTGGGAAGCAGACCAGCAGAACAGAGTTCCACAGGTAGGAAGCTTTGTTCATGGAATGCACATTTAGGTTTAAGCACCGATATAAAATGGGGAAATTATTGATAGCGGTTTTGTCGAAATGGGTGCTTTTTGTGAAAGATTAGCAAGGAGGGACTATCACCTAATTCACCTTCATATTTTTTTTATTGCTACATCTTACACGTGTTTCAAATCATCATATTTGGTATATTCATGCCATCCAATGAAACATGTGTAAGACAGCAATAAAACAATGTGAATTAAGTAAATACTTATGTAGCTTTAGAATGTCTAAAAAAAAAAATCATGCTCTGAAAATGAAAATCCATTTTTATTGAGTTAAATTAATTGTGGTAGTTTTTAATAACTATATCGAATATATACATTATAAGTATATATATTTGTTTACAAACGTATGTATATATACTCCCCCTCTACCGTATGAGCTATCGACAGATAAATAAGAAAATTTAAAATTAAACCATTTTAAGCTATGAATGAATTTGCGCATGTGCATTGCCCTACTTTTTATTGAAACCAACCGAGAGCTCTTTTTAGTATCCTTGTTGTTCCCTTAAGTGCAATTGTCTGGATCTCTTTTGCACTTGGTTCACCATGAATATTAGTTAGGTAGGTTCTTCCGTTTGAGCTATCGACAGATAGATAAGATTTAAAATTAAACCGCTTCAAGCTATGAATGAATTTGCGCATGTGCAAAAGTAATAGAAATGCATCGGCAAGTTGAAATGAACATTTTTGCATTTCAACTTGCTGACATATTTCTGCATGCGTTATTCATCCATCCAAACAAAGATTTAACTCGTTATAAACCATCCTTTTTGTATGATGAGTATTTCCTGTTAATTTCTGTGTTATGTAATCAGTAATTCAAGAGTTTATCAGTTAAATATTTTCACGCACACACACACACACACACACATACATATATACATCTACTGTTTTATTTATATAGATTATAAACAATTTAAATTTTTTGATGTGTATTGCTCTTTGAAGTGCTTGTTTTTGCTTTTTTTTGTACTCATGTTCTACCAAAGCAACTCATATTGCCACTTGAACGTAAGGGGCTACTATATGAGACCATATTTAAAAGAGACTATGCAAAGACATGAGCGAAATGTCACTTTACAGTACATTTAAATTTCTGCATGTCAGTACAGTCCAGGAAGTAGATAACAGGAAGGGAATTTCAAAGTAGCAGTCTGAAGGAAAGAAGCTATTAGCGAAAAGGGTTTTGTACAGGTACAGGGCATTCTCAGGTGTGAGTAATTTTCTAGCATGATAGAGGGAGCCCACCTTCTTTGTAGCAGACTTTGCAATGTGCTCGATGTATTTGTTCCAGTTCATGTTGCCTGTGAATGTTAAGCTGAGGAGTTTGAAAGAAGAGCTCTCAGGTAGGGTGTTATTAGTGATGGCTTAAAGGAAAGAAGCTTAGTCTTAGTAGCATTAAATGTTACCGTTCATTTACGGTTCCATTCCATTAAGAACCGGAAGTAGTTTCTAAGGATTCTACCATTGCTTTACATATGTGCATACTCGTTTTTCTCTCATGCCAATTATAGAGCATTGCATCATCAGCAAATATAGCCATCTCGGACACAATATTATCTGGGAGGTTAATCATGAATATCAAGAATAATAAAGGTCGAAGGATAAACCCCTGAGACATTCCTGTATTAATATTATGCTGTTTGGACATATGTCCACCAAGCACAACCTAGATATTCTTCTTGTCTAAAAAGCATCTAATTATAATTAGCATTCGTCCAGTAGTGCTGTATGATTTAATTTTCATTAGGAGCCCTTCATCCCACGTTATGGATATACCAAGGGCTACATCCCTATTTTCCTCCACCTTATCCACTGTATAGTATATATGGACATTCACTGTTAAAATATCTGCAATAGAATGGGATTGAAGAAATTCATACTGTCAGTCAGAAAGATTAGCTTTTACGAGGTGGGGGGCTAGTGCATGATTGATTACTGACTTGAAGATTTTAATGAAGAGGGGGAGAAGACTGATAGGGCGATAATTGAGCAGGTCATTTCTTTAACTAGAATTCTTGTACACTACCACGGAGGCAATTTTCTAGCTATCAGGGAAGCAAGACTTAGCAAGGCATTTGTTGTAGAGTTTGGAAAGTACAGCGGCTAGCTCAGCTGAGCATTAGTATAGCAGGGATGAAATCTGGTCTTGAAGGTGTCTAAGTTTTTTTTATGATATTGCGGGCATAAGAAGGGATTATTTGCAGATCATCAAGTATGGCTTCTGTCTGCGTAGGAATATTCTGCATCTAAGATGGAGTTGGAGAATAATCTCTAGTGTTGGGGCGATTAATCAGAATTGGAAAAATTGGAACATTTAAGGATCTCAGAATCGGAAAAATTTGTGTATGTTTTCCGATGCCAAAAACGATTCTTTTAATCGATTTTTTTATTATTTGAATATGTTTAAAGTAAAACCTTCCTTTGCTGGTAATAATTATAGAATAATAAATATTGGTTTTTAACTATTAATAAAACTAAGATCGATAGGTAATTTCCACAAATATATTTTTTTCCGTTTACAAAAATATCTGCACATTTAGCATGTATTTTTACTGTAATTTGCAAAAAAATAACGACTCTATATTTAAATATTTAGATTTATAAAGAATTGGAATCAGTAATTTAGTATGGAATCGGTAATTGTATCGGAATCGGGAAAAATATTTGAATCGTCCCATCACTAATAATCTCCATTGTTATAAAACGACCTCCTAGTTGTTGGATAGTATAAGAATTACTAATTGTTTTTATTCACTACACTACTATAAATTTTCCAAAAATTGCAAGTTCCTATTTTCTGCGACTCTATACATGTTCTGGTTATTTCAGCATGCTTTAACTTGGTTGCCGCTATTTCACTCTTACAATGAATTCTAGCATTTATATATATATATATATATATATATATATATATATATATATATATATATAACTACTTCATTTACTCACATAAAATTAATATACAAAAGTATAGATTTATGCGTGAACTTTAAGTATTTACTTCAAAAGTGCTCAATACGTAGGTAGAGCTAGTTAGTAATTTATAAAATATATATGGCGATTAAGCTACACTTAATATTCGGCATTTCATCCACTCTAGGATTCCTCAGGCTTTATAATGTTTTGCTTAATTGTATTTATGACAAACAAACCAGTGGAATGGATGCTACCTTTGTGCAATGGCAGCTGCACAATTTGATGTGAACTATTAGGTGAAGTGGGCTTGCTATGGTACTTCCATGTGGGAGCATCTGTTTCAATGACTGCTTTGCAACATTCCGTTGTCACACTATTCAGCAGAAAGAGAAAAGATGTTAGTCTGTGGGGCATCTCTGATGACTTTCCAATCAATCTTTTTGTAGTACCTTGTCATTTTGAGCAATGGCTCTTCAACTTCTGTGTATCATTGGTAGGTTTGAGAGCTAGAGACCCTGGGCATCTGGAAAGCACTAGAATATTGGATATTGATTAGCACCGGATTAAAAGATTAAGAAATCTAATCTATAGCTTGGTTTTCCTTGAAGACCATGAGATGTGAATTTTTTGATGGTGGGGTATCGTAGCATCAGGTCAGTACAAAAGTTTCTCTTAATATACACTTTGTACAACTTTTATGCTCCTTCAGAAAAACTAAAAGTAAGATGTAATGATACTAAACCTTATGTCTAGAATACTTATTCTAATTTTAACAATTGGTCCTGGATATGACCTTAAACTATATCCAATGGTGAGGCTCCAGCTTGTGAGCTTTGCGGATTGTGGAGCCACCCCTTAATTGCCATTGCTCCCAGACCCACTCTGACCCGGATTGGTAGTACCTGTTAGGGTCCCAACTATGGGTTGAATAGAAACCGACTTGAAAAAAAAAAACCAAATATATTCTATTAAAAACTTTTTCTTTAAAATCAGTGGATTCGGCATTAAATAACCTGAAAAAGGTTGATATGCCGTAAAACCAAAACAACCAACCAATTCTAATTTTAATAAAAGCCATTACATGATCTTGATTCTGTAAAATAAATAAAAATATGCATAAACCTAAAAATATTTAAGTATTCACACTAAACTTTCTGTAGAACGAATTGTACATAATGTTAGATTGAAAACAAATGATAAAATATAATTCAAATAGAAGAGATTTAAGAATATATCAAAGGTTTTTTAGGACATCTTAAACCATTGTAAATTATATTATGGATATGGTTATCAATTAAACACACCAGCATGGTTAATTTATAACTTTTCTTTTTGTAAACATCATTCTGCAATATTCTCACCCACGTTGATTCGAAAACGACCTTTTTTAATCAACAGGAAGTCATCTTCCATCATGATAATGCGCGTCTTCATACAGCACTACTGACCCGAGATATCCTAGGAGAATTTGTTTTGGAAATTTTACCCCATCCTGTATATTCTCCTGACCTGGTTTCCTTAGACTATCATTTATTTCGAAGATTACAAAATCATTTAGATAGCTTTATGTTAATCACAAGAGGAGATTCAACATGAGTTAGATTCGTATTTTGCATCAAAACCTTACAGATTCTTCAAGTAAGGTATTTACAAGCTTGTTGACAGATGGAATCAAATTACAGTAGAACCCCAGGATACGGCATTAATCCATTCTGGGATTAGTAAAATCGCTGTATGGCGGGGCCTAAGCAAAATTTTATACAGTGCATATTAAAAATTAGTAACAAAATACAGTACAGTATATAATAGACATGTATATAATCAAATAACATTATAAATAACACCGTAAGGTGGGGCAAATACCGCAACTAAGGGCTGGAAAAAACATTGTATTCCACATCATAACCTGAAAAAACTGTATCCTAGGGCCACCATATCCCGGAGTCATAATGTGATACTATCGACGTCCTTCCTCTAAGAAGTATTAAGAAAAAAAAGGAAAAATTATATCATAAAAAACTAAAAAAAACGAAAAAATAAGTTGATCAACAAAACAATGGTTATAGGGCGTGGGGTCAGTAGAAAGACATGCTCTCGCTCCATGAAGTAAATAAAGGGTTTCGTTTGTAATTCCTGCAAATTCCCGAGTTTGATAAAAACGTTCCTGAGTCCGACAAGATAAACCTAACGAAAGTCAGAGGTTACATCGATCGAAACGTTGTGAAAATGGCACTGAAGATGAGAACAGTAGTCCGATTGATCCAAATACACTAGAACCCCGGGATACAACATTAATCCATCTCGGGGTTAGTTAAATCACTGTCTGGTGAGGCCTAAGCAAAATTTCATGCAGTACATATTAAAAATTAGTAACAAAATACAGTACAGTATATAATACGCATGTATATAATGAAATTATAAATAAAACCGTAAGGTGGGGCAAATGTTGTAACTAGGGGCTGGAAAAACATTGTATTCCACATTGTAACCTTAAAAAAAAAACGTATCTCGGAGTTCTACTGTTTAGAGAACAAAGGGCGTTAATTGCTTTGATTTAAGATTTAAAAAAAACAATTCTTCTTAGTACTGTTCTCATCTTGTTATCACAACGTTTCAGTCGATGTAACCTGCGACCTTCTCCAGGTGTGTCTGTCTTGCTAAACTCATGGAAACTTTTTATCGAACTTGGGAATATGCACGGAATTTCAAATGAAACCCTTTTATTTAATCCACAGTGGTAGGATGCATTCCTTCCGTCAACCATGACTAGGTAGAAGCCCCAAGTAATGTGCAGTTGTATTTTTGAGTGTTGCCCACACTGAGGATTGAACCTTTAACTTCCAAAAGAGTGTAACTTTGCAACTGAATTTTACCAAGTCCTTCATTCACTATGCGTCACTTTGCATGTGCAAAAGTAATAGAAATATATCTGCAAGTTGAAATGAACATTTTTGCATTTCAACTTGCTGACATCTTTCTGCATGCGTTATTCATCCATGCAAACAAAGATTTAACTCGTTATAAACTACCGTGCTAGAAAGCTACTTACGCTTGAAAGTATCCTGTACCTCTATAAGGCCACCATTCGCCCATGCATGGAGTACTGTTGTCACATTTGGGCTGGTGCATCTGCTACTTGTCTCTCACTCCTCGACAGGGTTCAAAAGGAGTCACCATCCTCATAGGTCCTGAACTATTATCTAAGCTTCAGCCTCTGTCCCATCAACGAAATGTTGCATCCCTCTACCTGTTCTACAAGTACTTTAATGGTGAATGCTCTGACGAACTACAAGCACTTGTAACCCCTCGACATGAATACCCCCCGACAAACTCGACAAGCAGCAAAATCACACCCCTTCACAGTAGAGATCCCTAGATGTAAGAAAGCGTTCTACTATAATAGTTTCATCCCTAGAACTGTTAGACTTTGGAACTCCCTTCCGGGTTTTTGCTTTTCCAACTGTACTGATATGCAGAAGTTTAAATGTAATGTGAACAGACATCTTGCTACATAATCCCTTCATAATACCCCTGCAACTTATGTCCCCGATAGTAGCCCCCTACTTCAAAGTGGCACTGTGCCGTGTTTGGGGTGAAAATTAAAAAAAAAAAAAGACATCCTTGTTGTATGATTAGTATTTCTTGTTAATTTCTGTGTTATGTGCCACATGTTCTTGCGTCTGAATTGCCGTATAGATTCTAGAGTTTGATAAAATACACCTGAAGGTCAAAGGTTATGAAAATAACGCTCAAGATGAAAATAGTTGTTCGAAGAATCCAAATAATACAAGTTGTTATAAAAAAAAAAAAAAAGAAAAAGAAACAACACCAGCCCACTCAGTGTCTTTCTCAGCTCATCTGAACACGATGATAGGCAAGCAGGTTTCGCAGACAAAAAGACAAAAACTCTATAAACATTAGAATATCAGAACAAGTGAAAGGTGAAAGTTTATGCAACGTGCACTTTCTTTGATATTTTTTTTTTCTTCCTTCTTTCTCTTGTGTTTGCACATTCTTATACTGACGTCAGAAAACACGTCACTCTATCAGTTGATTTTGGCAATTCTCACGTCCACAAATATTTATTTTTATTTCATCACTAGCCAGGGTGCCCGGCGTTACCTGGAGGTGTGTGTTGAGCAAAAAAAACAAAAAAAAAAAAATTTTTCTTTTTTTTTTTTTTTTTTTTTTTTTGGTCCCTTTAATTTTGAAAAAGAAATTATATTCTTGAAATATCAAAGACTTCTACCACCCCAGTTATCTCAAACACTGATTTGTATTTGCGATTGATTTTGGAAAATAAATGTATATATGAAGATATATAAAACATCTTTCATTTATCCATTTTTTTTTTCATATGTCGCATTATTTATACACCCGGTTCTCTGCATTGCTATAGCCTTCTTAGACTCCTCCATATTTATTTCCCAGCAATGCTTCAAACTACCTTTCCTTTTTATAAATAACTAACCTGCGCCTGGCGTTGCCCGGGTGTTTGGAGGTGTGTGTTGAGCAAAAAAAAAAAAAAAAAAAAAGTGGTAGTAAACAGGCAGGCTCGAACCTGTACCGTGAAGGAGGAAAAGAATGTAAAAAAAAAAAAAAAAAAATGTGACGTCTTTACTGTTGCGTCCATCGCCAAACCGGAAGTGGCGAAGGTTTTTAAATTAAGGCTAGTCAATTGAAAAGAGGGGATGACTTTTGAAAATATCGGCGAAAAAAGTGACTCCTCCTTGTAGAAATGTGTCCAGTTAAGGGTGAAGGAATTAATGATTTTAGCCAATTTTTCGGTACTTGTCGTTCAAAGGGTCGGGTTTCGAAACGATACCGATCTTATGAAAATCCGTCACCTCTGTCGAAAGTTTTAGGCAGACAGACATATATACATACATTTAAACACAGGTGAGACTTATATAATAGTTTTTTGGTTTTTTTTAATTTTTTTTTTGTAAGGTGTCTTATTTGGACTACTCTTCTCATCGTGGATGATTTTTTTTCTTTTCTTTTTTTCTTTTTTTTTTTTTTTTTTTGAAATGGATATTGCTCCCGAGAAAATATGAATCCACTTTATGTAAAGATCTAAAAACGAAATACCACTTCATGGTAAAACAAAAACACACAAAAAAAACAAAAAACTAGCCAACGGTAAGCGCTGTATGGATAATTCCAATTCAGAAAACAGCACTTTTTCCCCCTTTGTCAGAAACCTCGCTAATGGAATATGAGAACTAAAGGATGTAATACAAGAAAGGAGACTTCCAAAAGTAAACCCAAGGTTAACTTTCTACTCTCCACATTCCCCAAATACTTAAGCTGATGTAACCTCTGGTCGTCTTCAGGTATATATATTTTTTTTTTTTCGAAGAGGAGAATCTTTCTGTTAAACTTGGGTAATCTGTATGGAATTTCAAACTCTTCATTTAATCCACGCGGGTAGGTTGTTCTTATTCTGTCAACCATGAATGAGTAGAAGTCTTGATTAATTTGTGTCATATTGTTAGTATCGCCTATATTGATTATTAATTCTCTAACTTCCAGAAAACTATCACACCGATTATAGTCAGCACTTTTATCCATTGCGCCACAGGTCCTTGCATTTTTTTTATTATTTTAAGTTTTTTAATAAAATTTTTTTATGGTGGTTTTGTACAGATACAGGATTCTAGCAGGTGTGATGAGTGTTTTTGTGATTGCTCATTGAAAATAAATGGTTGTTTTCCCTGGAGTCTGAGTGACAAGTCTTACTATTATTATTATTATTATTTTTGAATTATTTTCAAAATATTTCGACAAATTCCTTCGTTATTATTATTACTAGTGATTGGATGATTCCAATACAATTACCAATTCCGATTTCTTTTTTTTTAAATTTCTAAATATAAAAAGTACCACAAAAACTTTGAGGAAAAATAAGTTTTAGACAAAGAAATAAAAACAATATATAGAATCACTTAGGGCATCGGAAAATAGGCACAAATTTTTTCGATTCTTATACTGATTCCGACACCTCAAAAAGTTCCGATTTTTTGATTTCCAATCAATCGTCCCAACACTAATTATTACTATTATTATTTTCATTATTTTTATTATCATTATCTATATATTAATACGATAACGTGTTACTTTGTGTGTAACGCTTACATCTTTTTTCTTCCGAGTGACTGTCGTTTAATTGTTCCTATTTACAATGTCTCTTCACAGGACAGAGTTAGACACCAGGGTCGTTTTTTAATGTGGAGAAAAGGAACAAAAATAAAAATTGTCTCAGTCGTGAATTGTTATGACCTTCCATTTCTTGTAATAAATAATTTTACCAAGAATTCTTCATAAGTTTCGGTTTCGATTATAGCTGATGGCACTCAAGTTATCTATTTTTTTTTTTTTTTAATAAATAATTTTACCAAGAATTTTTCATACGTTTACGATTTCGATTCAAGCTGATACATCCAAGTCATATGGGTATATTTTTTTATTTTAGAAATCACGACTTTATAATATATAAAAATCGATAGCAAAAATAACTATTATAATAATAATAATAATAATAATATATAGGAAATCTGCAAGATTTAAAATATCATATTTAAGCGTATTTTATGACTGGGTTATGCCAGGCGTCCCTGCTAGCTTAGATAAACACTTTTGCAGTTTTAACAAAAGAGCTACAATAATATCAGAGCGTCTCGATTTACGCTGAGCATCCTCAGAATGCCAACATCAATGTATTATATATAAATGAGCCTCCTGTGGAATTTCTACAGGTCCTGCTAGTCATTGTTTTTTTTTATTATTATTTGTCATTATTATTTTTTATTATCATTATTATCTTAATACTATTATTTTATCATTATGATTATTTTTATTATTGTCATTATTATTATCATTATTTTTGTTACATTTCCATTTCTTTGTTTTCTTCATTCAATTGAAGGTTACATTGTCCTTTTTCCTTTGGCGGCAAAAAATGTTACTTTTTTTTCCATTTGTATTCAATGTCAACTTGCGTGTTTGTAATTCTTATTTGTTTTCTTGCTGCGTAGTTTCTTTGTCGTTTTTATCTACCTCCTTGTGGTCTTGTCGTTCTTCATCATTGCTATGTATCTTCTTGTCACCTCTTGCCGTATCATCTGTATATCTAGAACACGTTGTTCGAATAACTATATTAGATTTATTAATTTATTGCAGACTATTATCCACATCTGTTGTTGCTTCACGGCGTTTCGGCCAACTATTCCTCTGGCCTTCCTCAGGTGGTAACCGCAACGGGATAGGAACTCTGAATCTCCTAACTGCATTCTTAGCAATTACTACCTTCCTCCCTTAGTTATTTGGTCCTGGTTATGACCTTAAACTATATCCTGTGGTGAGGCCCCAGCTTGCGGGCTTTGGGGAGTGTGGAGCCACTCTTTAATTACCATTGGTCCCAGGTCCACTCTGACCCGGAGTAGTAGTACCTGTTACGGTCCCAACTATGGGTTAAATAGAAACCGACTTGAAAACAACAAATATATTCTATTAAAAAATTTTTTTCTTCAAAATCTTTGGATTTGGCATTAAATAACCCGTAAAGGATTGATATGCCGTAAAAAAAAAAAAAAAAAAAAAAAAACAACCAACCAACCAATCCTTAGTTGTAGGTGTCTCACCATGTTTTGGCCAAGTAAGCCTCTGGCCGGCTTTGGGTAGGATTGAAACCGCTATCTTCATACAATGCTCATCTGGAACTGTAGAGATTCAACATCTCTATCAACTGCACCACGGGCCTCGAAGGGTGATCAAGGTTGGATTTTTTGGTTATATAAATCCACGTTTATTTATTATCTCATCTTCCATGGTCGGGTCCATACCGAATGGTATATATATTATTTAAAAGGACAAAGATTCACTCCCGTTCATTTTTTCGCTTTTTTCTCAATAACCATACCATGAATTTTTTGAAATTTTGCACAAACATTAGTCATGGTGAAAGTAAACTTTTGTCAAAACGGATTTTCTGGAATAACTCTGCTTACCCCCCCCCCCCCCAGGGAGGATCATAGAAGTAAAATAGGCTCTAAATCATTCAGCTATTCATTTGTTCACACTTTTCTCAATAACCACACCTTGGATTTTTAAAAAATATTGCGCAAACATTAGTCATGGTGAAAGTAATTTTTTCACTCATGGAGAGGGACTCCCCATGCTTGACTTGTTTTTAAATGAAAATCGCTCTAGACAAGGCATGAAGCTACTTCCTGTAAGGAACTAAAAAACCTACTTTAAGGTAAAAAAAACAAAAAACAAACAAACTAGCCAATGATAAATATTATTGAAATTGTCATTATATCTTGAGAAATTGCTTTATTATATGAGATTATTTTTAATAATTATTTTTATTATATATGAGATTATTTTTAATAATGATTTTTATTATATATGAGATTATTTTTAATAATTATTTTTATTATATATGAGATTATTTTTAATAATTATTTTTATTATATATGAGATTATTTTTAATAATTATTTTTATTATATATGAGATTATTTTTAATAATTATTTTTATTATATATGAGATTATTTTTAATAATTATTTTTATTATATATGAGATTATTTTTAATAATTATTTTTATTATATATGAGATTATTTTTAATAATTATTTTTATTATATATGAGATTATTTTTAATAATTATTTTTATTATATATGAGATTATTTTTAATAATTATTTTTATTATATATGAGATTATTTTTAATAATTATTTTTATTATATATGAGATTATTTTTAATAATTATTTTTATTATATATGAGATTATTTTTAATAATTATTTTTTATTATATATGAGATTATTTTTAATAATTATTTTTATTATATATGAGATTATTTTTAATAATTATTTTTATTATATATGAGATTATTTTTAATAATTATTTTTATTATATATGAGATTATTTTTAATAATTATTTTTATTATGTATGAGATTATTTTTAATTATTTTTATTATATATGAGGTTATTTTTAATAATTATTTTTATTATATATGAGATTATTTTTAATAATTATTTTTATTATATATGAGATTATTTTTAATAATTATTTTTATTATATATGAGGTTATTTTTAATAACGATTTTTATTATGTATGAGATTATTTTTAATAATGATTTTTATTATATATGAGATTATTTTTAATAATTATTTTTATTATATATGAGGTTATTTTTAATAATTATTTTTATTATATATGAGGTTATTTTTAATAATGATTTTTATTATATATGAGATTATTTTTAATAATTATTTTTATTATATATGAGGTTATTTTTAATAATTATTTTTATTATATATGAGGTTATTTTTAATAATTATTTTTATTATATATGAGATTATTTTTAATAATGATTTTTATTATATATGAGATTATTTTTAATAATGATTTTTATTATATATGAGATTATTTTTAATAATTATTTTTATTATATGAGGTTATTTTTAATAATGATTTTTATTATATATGAGATTATTCTGGGTTTGGCATAAGTATCCCACTAACATCTTCCAAGTTAGAATTCTTTCTAGAAATACATTAAGTACTTAGAGGAGGGACCATGTGAAGGTTGCCAATATCTTTAGTGAAAGTGTTTCTGTGAAGCGAACTGTATTTGAACTCGGCATACCCAGGTTATTAGTTCATATCGTTAA
>NC_136523.1:49842637-49975137 GCF_053919585.1 Euprymna scolopes | reverse complement strand
TACCTCAGTCTGTTGGATTTCTTCTCTTCGTTATTGTTCACCTCGGGTCACAACGGCAACAGTTCTGAGGAGGATGGCAGAGTTTTTTGTTTTTCCTACCAGCTCTCATCTGTAATGCTCTTGAACATTAAATGGTGACGTACCTCTTTTGTTGGGCTCTCTATTCCTCAAGGTGGCTTCTTCCTGTTGGGTTCTGGTGGAGAAGGGTGACCGACCTCGTATTGATGTTTAAAGCAGATCAACAGCACAACACATTTGTAATATATATATATATATATATATATATATATATATAGTAGAGATTTAGAAGGCTACCACAATGCGAGGAATGAGATATAGTTGGTGTTGATGAGAGGAGACGAAAACAAGTGGAGATTTACAAATCAATAAGTACATACACATATGCATATACATATTTATTCAATTGTATTAAGTACAAATGTCTTACTTGTTATGTCTGTGACAATATCCATTATATTTCGGGGAAAAACATTCCTCTTTTCAAATGGTGGATGTGACAGATCGATTCAAAGTATGCCGGAGATATATATATATATATATATATATATATATATCTTAAATATTTTGTTACAAAATATATATTCACAATATATTATAATTTCAAACAATTAACAACAATGCATAACATTTAAACTTTTAAAATTATCAAACTTTTAGAGGGCTTACTAACCTTAACTAATTGCTAGGGAGGAGGGGGTATCACCTCTTTTACAGAGAGACATATACGTGCTCACTCCATGCTCTCGCCGGTGAAACAAGAATGAGTTCTTTTGAATTGCATTGTTGTCCCCTTTTCCATGTATCCTTCTGCGAGTGACCAAATCACCTCCCGGCGATGGTGGTGGGTCGGTGTTGTGGGGGGGGGGATGACAATGCAGTGGCACTTACGACATAGTGCCACACTATTATGTTCTTTTCTACTCTGCTTATTACACCATATTACTTTATTTGTCTTTACTGATTTACGCTCCTCCTGTTTCGCCCCTGATACAGTCAGAAGATATAATGTCGAAAACCTCTCTGAATTATAGTGTGATACCAGCGTTTGTTAAAGTTGGCTCCATGGAGCCCTGGGGCCTCTGTGATTGAGGCAGAGGGATTCCAGCAGCTCTTTCTTACAGAGGAACCAATGCTTTATATGGAAAAATTAAATCGCTGCAGATACTTAATTATTGATTTTTTTTTTTTTTTTTTTTTTTTTTTTACCGGAAATAGATATTGATACATAACTACATGTGTGAAGTCATTCAATCTCGCATCTTGAACTTTATCTGCTTGGAATTGTCATAAATATTGATATTAATATTTATTTGGATTTTATGTTTACAACTTTATACAATCTGCATCTTACGGCACTTCAGTATTTCATTCAATAATTTTTTATATATATATATATATATATATATATATATATATATAGGCATTACCACCAATCAAGGTCAAGAGGCTACTCGAGGATAAGGGTTAAAGTGTGTACAGTAGACAATTGGACAACATAGTAATCGTTAGTAATGGAAATTCGGTAAATTTGTTAACTTATATGGAACGGCTCATCAAAAACTTGTTCACATTAGACTTGAAGACAACCATATTGTAGTCAGCTGGAAAGCAGTAAAACGGAAGACAATTCCATAGGCGTGCAGTTCTAAGAAAGAAGTTTTGCTCATGGAATCTAGGTTTAGGCACAGATACAGAGTGGGGGAAATTATTGATATTGTTTTCTGCTAGACAGGCGTTTCTTGTGAAAGTTTGGCGAGGGGGGGGGGACCATAGATTGGAGCTCAGTTGATTTTATTTTCCTCAAATTATTCATCCCGAAGAAGTTTTGAAATGAAGACAAAACGTTGATAAAACTGTTATTTGGTTTGTTCTTTTATCATTTCTTTCTCTCTCCCTCTCTCTCTCACTTTCTTTTCTCTCCCTTTCCTTTCTCCCGCTCCCTTCCTTTCTCTCCCCTTACCCGCTCCCTTTCTCTACCCTTTGTCTCTTTCTCCCTTCTCCCTCTCTCTCCCTCATTCTCTCTCTCCCTCATTCTCTCTCTCCCTCATTCTCTCTCTCCCTCATTCTCTCTCTCATTCTCTCTCTCTCCCTCATTCTCTCTCTCCCTCATTCTCTCTCTCCCTCATTCTCTCTCTCCCTCATTCTCTCTCTCCCTCATTCTCTCTCTCCCTCATTCTCTCTCTCCCTCATTCTCTCTCTCCCTCATTCTCTCTCTCCCTCATTCTCTCTCTCCCTCATTCTCTCTCTCTCTCTCCCTCATTCTCTCTCTCTCCCTCATTATCTCTCTCTCTCCCTCATTATCTCTCTCTCTCCCTCATTATCTCTCTCTCTCCCTCATTATCTCTCTCTCTCCCTCATTATCTCTCTCTCTCCCTCATTATCTCTCTCTCTCCCTCATTATCTCTCTCTCTCCCTCATTATCTCTCTCTCTCCCTCATTCTCTCTCTCTCTCCCTCATTCTCTCTCTCTCTCTCCCTCATTCTCTCTCTCTGTCTCCCTCATTCTCTCTCTCTGTCTCCCTCATTCTCTCTTTCTCTCTCTCCCTCATTCTCTCTTTCTCTCTCTCCCTCATTCTCTCTTTCTCTCTCTCCCTCATTCTCTCTTTCTCTCTCTCCCTCATTCTCTCTTTCTCTCTCTCCCTCATTCTCTCTTTCTCTCTCTCCCTCATTCTCTCTTTCTCTCTCTCCCTCATTCTCTCTCTCTCCCTCATTCTCTCTCTCTCCCTCATTCTCTCTCTCTCCCTCATTCTCTCTCTCTCTCCCTCATTCTCTCTCTCTCTCCCTCATTCTCTCTCTCTCCCTCATTCTCTCTCTCTCTCCCTCATTCTCTCTCTCTCTCCCTCATTCTCTCTCTCTCTCCCTCATTCTCTCTCTCTCTCCCTCATTCTCTCTCTCCCTCCCTCATTCTCTCCCTCCCTCATTCTCTCCCTCCCTCATTCTCTCCCTCCCTCATTCTCTCTCTCTCTCCCTCATTCTCTCTCTCTCTCCCTCATTCTCTCTCTCTCTCTCCCTCATTCTCTCTCTCTCTCTCCCTCATTCTCTCTCTCTCTCTCCCTCATTCTCTCTCTCTCTCTCCCTCATTCTCTCTCTCTCTCCCCCTCATTCTCTCTCTCCCCCCCTCATTCTCTCTCCCCCCCCTCATTCTCTCTCTCTCTCCCTCATTCTCTCTCTCTCTCCCCCTCATTCTCTCTCTCTCTCCCCCTCATTCTCTCTCTCTCTCTCCCCCTCATTCTCTCTCTCTCTCCCCCTCATTCTTTCTCTCTCTCCCCCTCATTCTCTCTCTCCCCCTCATTCTCTCTCTCCCCCTCATTCTCTCTCTAATATATATATATATAAAAGATTATTATTAAGTAATAATTCTACGTTATAATAATAAAAAAAAAACATAGATGAGGACACTTCCTGTGGATGCTGGGTAGGTGCAACTAGTAGATATGATAGAATTTCATGTGGTCTACATCCAAATGTAACAGAGCAGAAATAGACAAAAAACCATCTCTTGTTGATAAGAAGAAAAGAATGTTTGATGGCTTCGAGATAAGCACAACACATGTTTCTCATTAGATTTTGTTGAAACTGTCTGCAAAACAATACAAGTTTCTAAACCTTCTCAGATAAAAAAATGTTTCTCTTCAAAGAAAACGTTGAATACAAACTGTGATAACAAAAATTAATAGGCCAGGTTTATTAATCTACTAGCTGCCCGGTTTTGCCAGTTCGTAAAATACGCCTAAATCTTAATTCATGCAGATTTTGTATTATTATAGAGCCAATACTCTATTGATTATTATATTGTACCTAATTGTTTGTTGTGATGTCAAATATTTAAAATAATAAATAAAATGAGTTGGGTGCCATCAGCTAGAATCGAAACCAAAACAGCTCTTCAGCAGTATTCACTACCATTTGACCTAAAGACACGTGCATATTAAAACAATGCAGTTAAACGTATAAACGTATATTTGTGCATATGTATAGTGTGTGTGTAAAAAGGCACTAACCCTATTTGGGTTTAACCGGCTTCCTCTGAAGAAGGAAGTTCCATCGAAGTATGAAATTCACAAGCTGTCCCCAGTCACATGTGTATTCCCGTTAGAGGAGATGACGTTAGGTTTTTGCAACTCTTGCAGGGAGGTGTCGACATCCTCCTTAATTCCTTGAATTCCCAAATTAGTCACCCATTTTAGTAATGACCAGGCCCAAAACTGCTTAACTTCGGTGAGATGATCTGACAGGAACTGGTGTGTCAACGTGATTATGCCGTATATGCATGTCATATTAATTCGACTTAAACCTGCCAAGTTCCAATTTTTTAATTTTATCTCCCTTGCCAACTAATTTACCGGCTAAAATAATTTCTTCCACAGGTTCGAATATACTTTACATCAAGTTTCTAGTCTGATGACCAAAAATTGGAAGAGTAGTTGGGTAGGGACCGTTCTGCACACACGCCACACACACATTACCCATAATAGCCATCTTTTCTGGTGCTACCAGATCAGGCTGTCTCAAGATATCGGCTTCCTGATTTAAATGCACCAAACATTAATGGTGGTGTTTTTTTTTCTTTCCCTTCATAAAAATCAATCATGTTCTGAAAAGCCTAAAACAAAAACAATTTTTCCTCTACAAAACAACCAAACCAAACACCATGAATAAATATTTGAAGATATAAGCAACTTGAAGCAGAAAACCTTTTTTCTCAAAATTACCAGATTTGGCATTTAAAAAAACTCTGAAAGGGGTGATGTGCCGTAAAACAAAACAACCAAACTAAACCATTATTTTACTTTGATTCCATCTCTATCTATATAACTAGCTGGCAGCCCGACATTGCCCGGTCGTACAATACATGATATTTTAATTTATGCAGATTGCCTATGTATTATTATAGAATCAATCCTCTATATTCCGAGAAGTAATTTGCCCGGTGGATTAATTCACGAAAAAAAATTTTTTTTTCAAATAATAATGATAATGTCGTTCATCAAATTCCGTTTGTGTTTGTTTAAAATATCATGTCAGCTGATATATGGGCTTAACCACGAATGCCCTAGAAAGGTCACTTTTGACTGTTTTGTTTTAAAATATACAAAGAAATGATTTGCGGTGATTTTAAATGATACCTCTTCTTTTATCACAATTTGAACCCATTAATAAGAAAAAACTGAAATGAAATGGTGAGGTACATCCGGGCTTGAACAGTAGTCAAATGCTTTACCACTAAGCTATATCTCCAGATTATAATAAATCCAGTTTTTTTTTTTTTTTTTAAGTAGAAATGATTTGCTGAAATTTTATTATTTCCTCTGCCGGTGTAATGTAAAATATTACCCTGTAAAAATTATGCTTTTTTATCCATAAGAAAGAAAGACTATTTTTAAGATCGTTTTTTTTTTTTTTTTTTTCGATTTTTGATACTTATCGGATGAATTTCTGTACAAAACATATCTAAGAACACTGCCAGACGTATAAATTAGTTTTGTGTGAAATTTGCAAAAGATAGGCTCAACCGTTTCAGAACCTATGAGGAAGGAACTCACATACACACACACAGTGACTTTTATATAATAGTAGAGATTGAGATAATAATAACGAGTGGAACCTGTAGAAACTCCACAGCGACATCTTTCATATGTAATATATTGCTGCTGAGCATCCTATGGACATTCAGCGTTAATATTATTATATATAATATCATATTATTGTAGCCCTTTTGTTAAAACTGTAAAAGTATTATTTTTTTAAGTAATCTGATTAATGTAGAGTCAGAATATATCTGGTTATTATGGTTGATCTCCAATATCCTTATAGGAGTCTGTGACATATTTCCATTATATGTACGCCCGGCGCGAACGGAAACCCCACGATACCATCTTTAGACAGAACAGATACTATACTAGGATCCTAGCCAGAAGACCAAGAAGTTGTATTTTAATTTCGCGCATGGCTCAAAAGCAGCATCATTTTAATATTTAATCACTAGTTTTCATAGAAGCCATCATCAAAAATTTTTCTTTGCGACCAACTTGTGGTGTTCCCTGGAGTCTGAGTGAAAACAAGTCTCCCCAGACTTCCAATACTCTCCACTTGTTGTTGTTCTTTTTCTTCTTCTTCTTCTTCTGATGATTATTATTATTATTTTATTTATTTATTTTTTTTTTTTCTTATTTCTTCTGCTGCTGCTGCAGCTGCATCTCCGGTAATTGGGAGATCCTATTTATTAAAAAGGAGGATAGAAAGCGATAACATGCTACGAACATTAAATTATCGTATCTATATACTAGTTTAATGTTCGTAGTTATCACCTTTTATCCTACTTTTTAATTAAAAAAAAATAGGATCTGCCGATAGAATAATGTATAATCTGGAAGTGTGACACATGTACGTACGTACTTTAAAAGTACTACGGTATTAATATATAAATAATAATAATAATATATCACGGTCAAAAACTAGCCAATGATAGATGTTCTGCGGATAGATTCTGACATTGAAAACAGCAATTCTTACCCCTTTGTATGAAATCGTTTATGGAATGTGAGGACTAAGGGACAAAATAAGTGAAGTGAGAGTTACGAGATTGCCGAAAGAAAACGCAAGATTCACTTTCTACTCTCCTTATATAAAAGCAATCTTTTTTCATAAGTAAAATTCATCAATTCGTTGTTGAGATAAGTTGTTGATTAAACGGAATCACACGACATCGGGTCAAATTCGACCGCTATCTTGTTTTGATTTCGCTTATTCACATAATGTTGACACATTTCAAGCTTGTAAAATTAAAAAAAAAAAAACAGATTCTCCCCCCCCCCCATGTTCACCCCTAACAAAGCATATCGCCACTTTAACGTAAGGGGCTACTATTTAGGACCATGCTTTAAAGATTAACAAGATGTTGGTTTACGTTACATGTAAACTTCTGCATATCAGTACAATCAGGGAAGCGGGTAACAAGGATGGAATTACAAAGTCTAGCTGTTTGAGAGAAAAAAACTAATAGAGCTTTCTGGTATTTAGAGACCTCAACAGTGAAGGGGTGTGATTTTGTTGCTAAGCAGGTTTGTCGGGCATATATGTACGTCGAGGGGGCACAAGTACAACGAGTTAATCAGAGCACATTCCATTAAAATATTGGTTAAACAAGTTAAAGATGCAACATTGCGGTGATGGGACAGAGATCGGAGCTTAGTTGACAAAGTGGCACCTATTAGATTGAAGATTCTTTTTTGGACCCTATCCAAGAGGGAGAGACTAGTGGTAGATAAGTAACAATATAAAACCGTTTTTCATGCCTATATGAATTTTTTTTTCTCTCATTCTAATCTGGTCGCGACTTTTAATATTTCACAAAATTAGTTCTTTTTGTTTGTTTGTTTGTTTTTTTGTTAGAAGATTCGCCAGGCTCAAATGCTCCACTCGACTTCCTAGTGAGGCATTCCAAGTCCTGGTTCTTACACTTTAAAGGAGATTTAAAAAAAATGAATTTAAAAGAAATCCTCTCTTCCTATCTTCCCTCTTTTTATTCAAATGGATTTGACCTAACCATCATATCCTTTTATTATTTGCATCAGGACTAGGATGGTTGATGGTAGGTCGTGTCTATAGGTTCGTCCTATTCCTCGATATCCCTAGCACCCCCCATCCCCTTCTCCCTCGAGCATTCTTTGTTTTGCCCCGAGTGACTTAGCCATTAGACAATAATCTGACTTGGACAGCTGAATTAACAATTTTCCTTGGCGACTGTAGTTCCCCCTTCCCTCCCTCTCTACCATCGCCATCAATCCTCGCGGTCGGGGAAGATGTGTATGTTGGGGAGAGAACCAGGGAAGGAAAACTCATACACACCTCTCACCTCGCCTCACTCACGCCCTCTTCTCCTAACCATCGACCTGACCCGGTCAAAAATGAAGGCTAAAATCATTCCTGTTCTGTCGCCATTTTAGATAGTTTTTCTTTATAAAAAATGAAAACTAAAATTGAACCTCTTTCGCTTCTATTTTTTATGTAAATCATCTTTTGAAAAATGAATTTATTTTTTCTTTTCTTTCGGTCTTCTTTTTTGTCTTTTTTTTTTATATCATTTTCATGTTTTGTTTTCCTTTCCTTTTTAATTTCATTTTTTTCTTATTTCTTCGATATTTTTCTTTGAAGATAAAAAAAAAAACAAAAAAAAAAACTAATTACTCCCTACCCACACTTATACAATTGTTTTTGAAAAAAAAAAAATAATAAATTTGTCTCTGACGGCTTCATTTCATTTCGTATTTTTTCTATTCATTCAGTTTTTCTGATTTCTTTTTCGTCCGTTTCTTTTTTTTTTTTTTTTTTTACTTATTCTTTCTTTTGCCATTTCCTTCATCTCTTTATAACTACACCATGTCTGTTTCTTCATATTTTTTTTTTATTTCATTGACTTGTTTCATTTGATATTTTATAAGTTCTCCTTTATTTTCTTGTCTTTCAATTAACAAAATCACATTGATCGTTTTCCCCTTTTTTCCTTTCCTTTTCTTCTCTTTCATCTGTTCTCTCCCCCCACACACACACCTTTTACGTTTTCTTCCATTGATTTATTTTTCTCCATTTTCAATTTTTTCTTTTCTTTTCACTTTTTTAATTTAATATTTTTACAATTGTCTGATCTTTTTTTCCTTTTTCTTTTTTTTTCGTTTTTCTTTTCTTTTTTTTTCGTTTTTCTTTTCTTTTTTCTTTCTTTTTTCTTCTTTTACTTTCTTTTTCTTTTGCTTTCTTTGTCATTTATTTTATCTTTGTTTTATTCATCTAATTATGATTTCATTCTTTTTCTTCTGATATTTTTGGCAATCGTCTGAATCTATTCTGAGTATTTGCTTTTTTTTTTCTTCGCGTCCGCATATTTAAATGAACGAAATCTCAACAACAACAACAACAATAATAATAATAATAATAATAATAATAATAATAATAATAATAATAATAATAATAATAATCAACGAATAAAGACGATTGCTTAAAAATTCATTTATCATCGAAGAAGAGAGAAGAATACTAAAGTCATGTGATGCAGTGATGCACTTAATGGTTGAGACTGTGTGAACGATTATAGGTCGGTGGTTATTGGCAGCCATGAACCCCGTCCCCTACCTCCATACTCAGTATGGCGTGGTTTCGGTGTCTCACTTTAAGAGTGGCTTTGAAAAGAAAAAAGACATTTAATGGAAGTTTTTACAGATATACAAGATAGATACACATTTATATTGATTATGTAGTATAAATATATGCACGTACAAACACATCGAAGCTACATCACATCATATTCCTAACTACCTGTAATTATTCGGCGTTGCTCGGGAGTCTATTCACTTTGATTTTTGTTTCGATTTTTCTTTTTGTACTTTTTTCATTTACACAAAATACCCTGATAATAGCACGGTACTAAATTGCTGGTCTTTTGAAAGACGAACGTGGCGCGTTAAAAATATACGCAATCGAAAAATGGTCTCAAATCCACGGTCTGCATTTGTTATTTTTTTAATGTTAATTAAACACCAAGTTTTGTTTAAATTAATTATAACGACGTTTAAATTCGACTAAAGGAATATTTTTGTGTGCATTATAAAAATTAATACCATTTTATTGTAAGAATATTAACTTTAATATTTTTATGTTAAGGAATTAAACAAAGAGTGTCGTTGATTTAAAATTAAAAAGAAAACTTTTCCTTAAAAATTGTTTCACTCCCTTCCCCCCTCTCTTTCTCTCTCTCTCTCTCTCTCTCTCTCTCTCTCTCTCTCTCTATATATATATATATATATATATATATATATATATATATATATATATATATATATATATATATTATCTTCTCTCCGTCACTCTCTATTTCTCTAAGTCTCTCTTTCCCTCTGGAAACATCAACTTAGACAAAATTTGCGGGTTTACTCACCACACCACCTAGTGAATAAACACAGACCCCCCCCCCCCATCAAGAAAAAAAAAATATATTTATGCATACACTTTTATGATCTGAAGTTAATTTTCAATGCAATGTTTTTAAATTGCAAGTTGTGTTTGAGAAGAAAGCTTTTTTTAAACATAAAGACCTTTTTGCTAAAATAACTCTATACCAAGAAATTCACTATAGAACTAAACGTTAAGAACAAACTTCGATTTCTCAATGTTCTCATAGGCACCTCGGTAAATATCCAGATCCGCTACTACAGAACACCGACCACTCTAATTTGTTTTTTGTATAGGTAATTGAGGTCGCTGACAACGAATTTGATAGTCAAACTTGGGGCAAATTTACCGTTTGCATGGTATTTACCCCTGAACCCACGAACTACTTTCCACCATTTTGCAGCTACCGTTTACGCTACGCGCATGCACGCTGTAAATATTAAATATTTTAGTTTTGATTGTAGCTGACAGTATCTAAGTCATTTTTTTTTTTTAACTTTTAAAATCAGTACTATATATTAGGTACAATGTAATATTCAATAAAGAATTGGCTCTATAATAATAAATACAAAATCTGCATGAATTAAAATATATTTAAACGTATTTTGTGACCGGCAATGTTGGGTCCTCCTACTAGTCTACAAAAAAAAAACATATCAGTCCCCCCCCCACCTCCGACGTAAGACAAATCTTAATCCATAACATAAAAATGATACCGTTTTACGAGTATTTTAGGTGAATATTCCGAACTACAAGCCTTTGTACCCCCTCAGCGTAAATACTCCTGACAAACCCGACAAGCAGCAAAATCCCACCCCTACACAGTAGAGATCCCTAGATGTAAGAAAGTCTTCTACTCTAACAGTTTCTTCCCCAGAACTTCTGGACTTTGAAATTCCCTTCTGGGTTCCTGCTTCCTCAACTTTACTGACATGCAAAAGTTCAAGTATACTGTGAACAGACATCTTGCTGCTCAACTCCCTTCATATATCCCTGCAACTTATGTCCATGATATTAGTCCTGTACATCAAAGTGGCATTGTGCCTTGTTTGGAGTGAAAATCTAATAATAAAAAAAAAATAATAATACATTATGAAACGAATTTTTCCAAAAGTTATAAAAAAAACTATATATATATATATAAACCCCAAAAATCTGGAGTTAAAATCGTTGCCTTTGAAGTCCATCACAATATTTTAAAATGCTCTAGTTGTAACCTTCCTCCGCGTCACCCTCTACTTGACCTAAATTACTCCCCCCCCTAATTTGACCTGATAGTGACCTTAAAAACACCTTGAATATTGACCATTTGCTACTACTTCTAACTGTTTCCTTCCACAGTTTGTACTGAGCACACCATTTGAGTATCACCTGAAAATTCGTCCATAACAATAGGTAAATCATTTATGATACATTTGAGACATTTTGGATTTCACACAAAAAAAGATGGCCCTGTTAGCAGGGCATCAAAACACACCAACTACCCCTGCTTCCCTGCAGAGAGTTAAAGTTCCTTGATGAGACAACCTGTTGACCATGGGTGTTGACCTGTGATGCCTTAGAATGGAATTCTGATGGTTGAAAGACTTGGAGGTAAGGGTTTAGCACCCCTACTTCCCAACACACCACTTTGGCCCTTACCAGAATTGGACTTGTGGTTGGAGAGGCCTGATCTGATTAATCTGCTGGTCATGTCAACCTTTTTTTCAGATCTCCAAAATTTGAATTAGGATGGTAGCTGTAAGCCCAATCTTGCTGAAAAAGGATGCATACCTCTTTGGTATGAGTAAATACCCTCCCCCACAATAAACCTGACAAGCAGCAGAGTCCCACCCCTACACAGTAGCGATCCCTAGATGTAAGAAAGCCTTTTACTCTAATAGTTTCTTCCCCAGAACAAATATCTGAAAAAAAAACAAAAAAAAAAAAACAAACGACCCCCTCCTTGTAGAAAATTGCCCAATTGAGAGTGAAGGAATTAATGTTTTTGGGTTTTGGGCCAATTTTTCAATATTTGTTGTCCGAAAGTTTGAGGTTTAAAACAATACCGGTTTCATCACATTCCGACACGTCTGTCAAAAGTTTTTACCAGACATACAAACACACACACACACACACACACACACACACACACACATTTTTGCCCTTTATATAGACTAGCCTGGGTGCGTGGATGTTTGGAGGTGTGTGTTGAGCAAAAAAAAAAAAAATTGGTAGTAGGCAGCAGAATCCCACCCCTACACAGTAGAGATCCCTAGATGTAATAAAGCCTTCTACTCTAATAGTTTCTTCCCAAGAACTGCTAGATTTTAGAATTTCCATCCGGGTTCCTGCTTCCCCAACTGTACTGACATGCAAAAGTTCAAGTGTAGTTTGAAGAGACATCTTGCTGCTCAACTCCCTTCATATATCCCTGCAACTTATGTCCATGATAGTAGCTCCCTACATCAAAGTGACACTGTGCCAACGCAGAGAAAGGATGCATACCTCTTTGATATGAGTAATTACCTCCACAACATAAACACTCTCGACAAACCCGACAGGCAGCTAAATTCCACCCCCACACAGTAAAGACTCCTAGATGTAAAAGAGCTTTCTACTCCAGTAGTTTCTTCCCCAGAACCGCTAGACTCTGGAATTCCATTCCAGATCCCTGCTTCCCCAACTGTACTGGCATGCAGAAGTTCAAGTGTAATGTAAACCAACTCCCTATATAGTACCCCAGTAGCTGCTGCCGCTGATAATAGCCCCCTACACCAAAGTGGCAATGTTTGGGGTGAAAATGTAAAAAAAAAAAAAAAAAAAAAAAAAAAAAAAAAAAAAAACCCAGGGACAGAAATTTAAACTATCAGTCATCAGCAGTATACTGGCTATGCAGCCCCGATAAAATTATAAAATTAAGCAAAAGACCACGATCGGGCACTGATGATACTTATACAGACCCAGATAGTGAAATGGAGGAAGTAACCATTTATTATCTAATTATCCCGGGTGCCCGGTTTTGCCCAGGCGTTTGGAGGTGTGTGTTGAGCAAAAAAAAAAAAAAAAGTGGTAGTAGGCAGGAAGGCTCGGACCTGTATCGCGAAGAAGGAAAAGAACATGAAAAAAAATGTGATGTCTTTGCTGTTGTGTCCATCGCAAAACCAGAAGTGGCGAACATCAAAATTAAGTCCAGTCAACTGAAAAGAGGGGATGACTTGTGAAAATATCTGCGAAAAAAGTGACCCCTCCTTGTAAAAAACTGCCCAATTGAGGGTGAAGGAATTAATGTTTTTGGCCAATTTTTCGATATTTGTCGTCCAAAAGTTTGAAGTTAAAAACAATACTGGACCGGAGAACTCGTGATGTATATATATTTTCCACTTCCGGTTATAAAATAGATGAGTACTGGCTGAAGAGAGCTTGATATGGATATCTAAAACGGTCCTAATTATCGGGCTTGGAACCGACGGTACCAATGACTTATCTCATCTAACAACTTTCTGTGTATGTATGTGTGTGTGTATATATATATATATATATACTAGCATTTCAGCCCAGCGTTGCCGGGGTGTTTGCAAATGTATACTGAGCAAAAATTAACAAAAAAAATGGTCAATTGTTATAACTTTGACCCCTATTATGACCCCTTAACATTTATTGTCTTGGGCTCAAATCAAGTTATTCAGTTAAATCCACGTCCAAGGAACCTATAGCTAAAATTTTAAGTGTTTAGACCCCAAATTGTCGGAGGAGTTTGGTAGAGTTCTCAAAGGTCAAATCGTTGAACTTTGACCCCTTAACAGCCAAATTTCTGGCCGAAAACTGATCACATCGATTTTCCCAAATCTCAGTACCCCATATATCAAATTTCGAGTCTGTAGACTAAAAATCGACAGAGTTATTGCGTAGGGAAATGTACACAGACACGTTCACTTTTATAGATATATATACATCGGTAGCAAGTGATTATTTATGCATATCTGATTAAACACGAGTGAATTAGTCTTTTTTCCAATTTTGCTAGTAATCTTTTGTATTCGCCAACCGGTCTTTCTCATTTCAGCTGGTATGTTATATAGTATGGCACTCAGTGTTCTGTTGTTTGGCCATATTCTCCAGTGCTTTATATCGGTACTTCCGATCATGCTCAGGAGTGGTTGTTATTATTTATACACCCAAGCTTTGATAATGAACAACCACTCCTGAGGATGATCGGAAGTACTGATGGAAAGCGCTGAATAATATGGCTGAATGGCACAAACTGAGTGCCATACTATATAACCTACCAGCTGAAACAGGAAAGACCGGTCGATGAAAAGAAAAGATTACCTACAAAATTGGAATAGAGATAAACTAAGTCGTATTAAATCAGACACGTATGTATGTGTATATATATATATATATATATATATATATATATATATATATATATATAAATATATATATATATAAAAGTGACATTGTCTGTCTGTGTGTGTACATTTCCCTACCAAACTACTCTGTGAATTTTCAGTCTACAGACTCGAGATTTGACATAAGGGATACTGAGAGTTGGGAAAATCTTTTTAATCGGTTTTCGGCCAGAAATTTGGCTGTCAAGGGGTCAAAGTTCAACGATTTTGAAAACTTTTGAAAGCTCTACCAAACTCCTCCGACAATTTTGGGTCTAAACACTTGAAATTTTAGATGTAGGTTACTTCGACATGGATCAAACTTTTTAATTTGATTTGAGCTCAAAACAATAAATGTTAAGGGGTAAAAATTGGAATCAAAGTTTTAAAAAATTTTACCTTTGCGGTCTCTACCATATTACTCAGCCAATTTTGGGTCTAAACACTTGAAATTTTACATAATTTTACTTATTCAGACATGCAGCAAGCTTTTGAATCCATTTTTGGGTGAAAATTTGGCTGCCAAGCGGTCAAAGTTGAAGGATTTGACCAGTGGGTGACTCTACCAAACTTCTCTGCCAATTTTGGGTCTAAACACTTAAAATTTTGGATGTAGGTTACCTGGACATGAGTCAAACTTTTTGATATGTATATAGTCATTCATATGCACATAAAGTTATGAACAGTACATAGGGCCCGAGTAAAGCCGGGTTGAACTGCTAGTATATATATGGATATATATAAAAATTAAGTTTACTTCTAAATCCTTTCTCCAACCTTTTGTTTCTAAATAAAACGATATTTTTCTAATCCTTATTATTGATTATATACTTACCTTCTTAAAATTAATCGTTTTTATTTTAATGTTTCTCTTTTGATGAATTGAAACACTTAAAACTTGAGTGATACTTAAGCATCAGCATAATCTGCTTAATCCTCTAAATCTCCAGCATCTCTTCATTAGATGCTCGATCATATGTATGTGTGTGTGTGTATATATATATATATATATATATATATATATATATATATATATATATATATATATATATATATATATATATATAACAGGCCACTCGGCTTTGCCCGGTCATGAAATACACTGAAATATATTTTAACTTATCCAGATTTCATATCTATTTTATTATTATAGAGCCAATTCTCTATCGATTACTGAATTATACATAATCGATAGTCGTGATTTCCAAAGAAAAAGAAAAAATAACTTGTTTGCCATCATCTAGAATCAAAACCAAAACATATTGATAAGAGTTCAAAATAGACTTCATAGCCTCGTAGGGGATGTCCTTTTCTCTTCCCTGCAACCTCTTTCTTACAGAAAAGATGTTGCGAGTTTGTCTCTGCTTTATCGTTATTTTCATGGCAGGTGCTCGACTGAGCTCCAATCTATGGTCCCCCCTCGCCAAACTTTCACAAGAAACACCTGTCTAGCAGAAAGCACTATCAATAATTTCCCAAACTCTTTTTCTGTGCCTAAACGTAAATATAGATTCAATGAACAAAGCTTCTTTATTAGAACTGCACGCCTATGGAATTGCCTTCTGTTTTCCTGCTTTCCAGCTGACTACAATTGGTTGTCTTCAAGTGTAACATAAACAGGTTTTTGATGAGCCGTTCCTAATAAGTTAACAAAGTTACTGAATCGCCATTACTAACGATTACTTTATTGTCCAATTGTTTACTGTACTCTCTTTAACCCTTACCCTCGAGTGGCGTCTTGGCCTTGATAAGTGGTGATGCCTTTGTAAAAAAATATCGCTCTTCAGCCTTATCCGTTAGTGTATGACGTAAATCTATATGTATACAAAAACTGCAAAAAAATAACGTTGTTTAACCTGTAACTTTTAATTAATGCATGTGCAGAAAAAACACTGGTATAGACGACTTACGCCAGGCCAGGGTGAATGTCTTTTTCGATTTTGATCCCAATTAAAAACGCAACCAAAAGTATGCTACAGGTCCAAATATCCGGTATATTAAATCTCAACTCCATAGACCAAATAATCACAGTAGTTTGGTAGAGACTTTTCACACACACACTGACAAGGTCAATATATATATATATATATATATATATATATATATATATATATATTTACTGATATGCAAATTCAGTGATTTTCAGTCTTATAAAATATTTTTAGATGTAATCTACTATATTAATCTTACCTGTCTGTTTAAATGTATGTATGTATGTCTAAAACTTTCGACAGAGGTGACGGATTTTCACGAGATCGGTATCAATTCGAAGCTCATACCTTTGGACGACAAATATCGAAAAATAGCCTAAAAACATTAATTCTTTCACTCTCAATTGGACATTTTTCTACAAGGAGAGGTCGCTTTTTTTCGCCGGTATTGTCGAAAGTCATCCCCTCTTTTCGATTGACTAGCATTAATTTAAACCTTTGCCATTTCCGGTTTGGCGATAGATGCAATGGCAAAGACGTCACGTTTTTTTTCGTTTTTTTTTCCACATTCTTTTCCTCCTTCGCGATATGGGTTCGAGCCTACCTGCCTACTACCACTTTTTTTTTTTTGTTTTGTTTTTTTGTTCGACACACACCTCCTAACCCCCGTGAAACACCGGGCACCCAGGCTAGTAATAAATATGAAATCTGCACTATCATAAAAAGCATATTTTACAACTGGGCAATGCTGGGCGGGCTGCTAGTATATATATATATATATATATATATATATATATTAGAAAATTTGCCCGAACTGTTCAGTGTAAAAGCACGATGCATGTTAAGATTTAAAAACAGTATATATAAGTTAATAATGGTATTTAAAATACCAAGTCATTATCCATTGCCAAATTTTTGGTTGTTTGTTTCTGTGTGAAGAGTGACATTGACTTTTGAAAAAAAAATTAACCAGTAAAAATATGAATATAAAGGCGTGATCGAAAGAATTTTAAATTATCACTTTTTACTAATATATAAGATTGTTTTTTTTTTTTTTTTTTTTTCACCGAGTGCTTTGAAGGGAGAGGTTATCTGCCCTTTGTTTATGTTATTGTCGCCCCACATATTTTGGGACGTATGATTAATTTATCATTAAAATATTTTTATGTGCACAACTTAATTTTATGCACGTAAAAATGTTTAAATAAATATTTAAATAATAAATTATATATATATATATACATATATATATATATATATATATATATATATATATATATATATATATATATAAAGCTGGATGTCTCTGTGCGTGTCTGGTCACGAATAGGCTCCTATATGGTTGACTATTTTAAAAAACTGATTACATATAATGATAGAAGATGTATCGAGACACAGGAATGGGTATGTTTGATCTGGTAGAACGGTGGTCCATTAAAATTGTGGGGTCTGCATTCGCGCCTGGTCCACAAAGTATGGAAATAAAAAATTTAAAAAGTAAAAAAAAAAAACGTTTACAAGGGTTTTTGATATAGATGTACATAATAATACTTTGATAAGTATGTTTTAACTTAAATAGGGATGATATAATAAAATTGTGGGGGCTGCGTTCGCGCCTAGCCTCCATAGAATAGAAATAGGCACAAACTTTAATAAAGACTTTTCATATCTATCTGCGTAAGTATACTTTGATAATTATGTTTCAGTTTGAAAAAATAAGGTATAATAAAATTATAGGGTGTTCGTTCGCACCTAACCTCCATAGAATGGAAATATGTCACAAAGCTTAACAAGGTTTTTTAATATAGATCCACAGAATATTGTGATAAGTGATCCAGTATGAACAGGTATGGTATAATAAATTATGGGGTTTATCTATTTTATTTTTACTTTCATCATATTTTGCTTTGGTTTTGATACCCCCAAATTCGAAGCTATCTCTTTACAACCCTTCCTTTTCATAACCTATCATACTTTAATCAATCAGAGTCCATTTTCTGTAGGCTGTTTTTGAACCCAGTCAACGACAGGTACTTTTGCTAGTGTATATATATATATATATATATATATATATATATATATATATATATGCAGTACATAACATAGGCTGGACACAGAACTCTTTCTTCTCAGTTGGTCTATATAATTGAAGGTTTCTCTGAAAAACAAGAACACCAAATCGAAGTCATACTTTATATAACTTTATTTACGGGTCATATTTTTTCATTGGAAGTGCAAGGCGTTGTAATTTCCACATTATGCTAAACACATTTCTCCCAGCTTCCTAAACGCGGAGACAATATCTTTTATGCTAACTGGCCTGACTTATCCAGTCTGACTCCCAACTCCAAACTAAAACTGTATCTTTTCTAAACTATTTCATTACATTATTAATACTCGTAGCATTAAGATCACCTGATGTTATCACTAAATCATCTCCATTGTTTAGGTTCTTACATTCCATGTTAGAATTCCGGATACATTTTTGCCATAAATATTTTTATCTACAAAATACCTAATTCGTCTTTAGGTACTACTGCATTTATCAACCAGCGATTTCCACAAAGTTACTCGGGTGTGCCTAGCAGATGATGGGAATAACCGGAAATGGCCAGATGAGCATCTATATATATAAAAGCGAAAATGTTTTTGTGTGCGTGTTCGTGGATGTCCGCAAAAGGTTTTTTTCCAAGGCCTTCTGGATAGGCTCGCTTCTACTTAAAACGTTTTATATCATGTCTAAATCATAATAACTACGATTTAACAATGGGAGTCGCGTGTGTATTTAATTAGTCCGAATTTTATCAGCTTGACACGTCTTCGAAAAGCAAAAGCGAATGATCTGGCTTGCAGCGCAAAACTAGGCCAGACACCACGCCACTTTCTCGCACCTGTTTATTTCGCTTCATAAACCTTCATATAACGCCCTTATCAGTTCCTCTCCTTCGTGGCCAAGATGGTTAGGTGACTGGCTTTTTTCCCCTTTCGTTTCCACCTTTGTGTCAAGGCTTCGGGGTTCAATCCTACCTTCCTACTAAAACTTTTTTCTTTACACACACACCTCCAGACAACGCCGGGTACCCCCCCTCCCCGCTAGTTATTACAAAAAACACCAATTGCAACAACCCCCCCCTCCCATGTTAAGAATGGCAACGACCACTAACATTCATAATGTAATACATTGGAAAAAAATATCTTAATATCCAAAAATATACATATTTCGTAAACATTCTATTTTTTTCAAAGATCATAATAATCGTTCAGGTTACTTGCCATTCCCAGGCCGTGCTCTATATCAGGGTTTCCCAAAGTGGGCTCCATGGAATCCTGGGGTTCCATGAGTGAGGCTGAGAGCTCTGGAAACCCTTTCTTAATGAGAACCAAATGTTTTCTACAGAAACATAAAATGGCTGCAGACATTAAATTATTAATCTTTTTACTAGAAAAATATGATACATAACTAAACGTGTAAAGAGTTTCTGGATGGTTCATGAAAAATAAAATAAAAAAATAAATTAACAAAAAAATGCAACAATTTTTGTTGTGAACATTATCATTAGTCAGTGTTAAAATTTGAAATGTTTTTCATATTTATTTTAGAAACTCGCCTGGGTGCCCGGCGGTGCCTAGGTGTTTGTAAGTGTATGTTGAGCAAAAAAAAAAAGAAAAAGAAAAAAGTGGTAGTAGGCAGGCAGGTTCGAACCTGTACCGCTAAGGAGGAAAAGAAAGTGAAAAAGGAAAGTGACGCATTAGCTGTTGCACCCATCGCTAAACCGGAGATGACATAGGTCATTAATGCTAGTCAATCGAAAAGCGGGGATGACTTTCGAAAATATCGATGAAAAAAAGCGACCCCTCTCTGTAGAAAAGTGCCGAGTTGAGGGTGGAGGAATTAATGTTTTTGACCAATTTTTCAATATTTCTCATCCGAAGGGTCGAGCTTCAGAATTATACCAATCTTGTGAAAATCCGTCGCCTCTGTCGAAAGTTTTTGCGAGACATACGAACATACATTCATACATAAATTTAAACAGACAGGTGAGTTTTTTGGAGAAATTATCTTATTAGTGCTTCGTGAAAAACCTTTGCCTTGCTCAGGGTCTCATGATATCCTGAAGTTTGGGAGACCCTGCTCTATATAACACTAGTAGCAATTGAAAGCTGCTATATTCCTTGTCAGTTTTGTCGGGGGTAGGTGCATTCATTAACAACTGTTACACTGTGTTGAGAAAGGCATCCCTTAGTAGATCACTAAGGCTGACCCTGGTGAATACCTGGAATAAAATTAATGGCTTCGCTTTAAGTGAGTGGAATCTAACGAGACAGTTTGACGTCCTGCATCTTTGCTCAAGAGGACATAAAATTAAAATAAATCAGACTTAATCGAATTGCCGTACTTTCAGGGTGGTGTTAGGGTTACAGATAGGTCAAGATTGTGCCGTATCCGATTAAAATTTAATTGGAATTTCCGATTACACTTGACATTAATACGAACGCTTTTTATGGTTTGTTTTGGGAGGCCAGAGTAATTTACATCTTCACCCGTTTTTGGTAGTTAAGGTGTTGTGAGTATCTCAGATTCCAGGCTTGGCAATACAAAGCAATGTTTCAAGCTGGCTCTCCATGGATTGTGTGTATATATATATATATGCGCAGATCATCATATAATGATTAGATTACTCTGACAGACGTTAAAAAGCATTTAAATAATAAAGGTTTGAGTTTCAACAGTGTTTCTCGCGGTTAATGGTGGCCAAATGGATTAGGTCCTTGCTAATGGAGCCGGAGGTAACTTGTGTTGCTGGGTTCGAATCTATCGACCAGTGTTAATCGTGACACCCTGCACTGATGATTCTCGAAAGGATGAAACACTGTTGTCTGTAGATATTTAATAATTATTATAGTAAATAATATATACATATATATTAATTATAATTTGATTTTCAAATTTTAAATTATCAATCACATTACTTAATATTGAATTAACTCTAGGATATTTACCTATCGAGCTTATAATATATCTAAATTACAACGAGCACTTTTTCTTTCCTGTATTTTAATAAAACTAGTAATTTCACTGTTACATTAAAATAAACTTAGCTCTTCAGATTATTGTTCTAATCTCCTTTAAAATAAATATATATATATATATATATATATATATATATATATATATATATATATATATATAATCTACTATTATATAAAGGATATTTGTGTGTGAGTTAGTTCCATATGGACTCGGAAATGGGTAGGCTGATTTTTAAGAAATTTTACGCAAAGGTACTTGATGTGTCTGGGAGTGTTTTGTATTGGAATGCATCTGATAAGTATTCATAATCAGAAAAATCTCATTAAAGAATGAAGTCAGATTTTGACCAAAGTTAACATTTTTATACAACCTGATGTCACAAGTTTTACTACAGCACAAGCAGAGAGCCAGCTTATAAAACCAACTGTAGATTCTTTTAAAAGACAGGGACGCGTTCAAAATGAATGTTTCTTTTTAGAACACAATTGAACCATGATATTTGAGTTTTGTACGTCTAACATTAATTCAAGTGATTATGTGAAAAAAAACAAAAAAACTTTCATTATATCAGCAATTGATTCTTTGATAAGACGGGCGCGTTCAAAACGAATGTTTCTGTTTAGAGCACAATTGAGCCATTATACTTGATTTTTGTATTTTAAACTTTAAGTGAAGCCTTTACTTGCAAATAATTTTATAAAATCAACAGTAAATTCTCTACAGTGCAATGTAGATTACAATGTATTGTCGACTAAGTCACTGCAGGGAGATATGTGAAGCTTCCTCCCCGATACACTACGGGAGGAAAGGAGTCCTTAACCAGAGCAGGCAATCAATCGATTTGATTAAAACGGGGCGATTTCACCGATTTCGATGGCAATAGAAATATGGGAGGGTGAAATATTTGTTGATCTGCATTCAATCCCGGAATCTATGGAAAATGACAATGGTGCTTTAGATTATGTAAAAAAAATTTTTTTTTAAATACCTCATTCAATGTTCTAATATATCCATTGGTTATTGTCAGCCAACGTACTTCCTAACTTCCGGTGTGTCATCTACCGGAATCGGTGACAAGGCAAATCAGTTCCCACACTTTTATTGTTCTTCAGTATTTCTACTGTGACGCGATTTATCGAGATAAAGTATAAGAAAAGAACGTTACTAAAAAATCTATATATCTATAAAAGTGAACGTGTCTGTCTGTCTGTCTGTGTGTGTACATTTCCCTACGCAATAACTCTGTCAATTTTTAGTCTATAGACTCGAAATTTGAAATACCGGGTACTGAGATTTGGGAAAATCGATGTGACGGGTGTCAGCCAGAAATTTGGCTGTTAAGGGGTTAAATTTCAACGATTTGACCTTTAAGAACTCTACCAAACTCCTCCGACAATTTTGGGTCTAGACACTTGAAATTTTAGATATAGGTTTCTTGAACATGGATCTAACTTAATAAAGTGATTTGAGCCCGAAACAATAAATTTTAAGGGGTCATAATAGGGGTCAAAGTTTTAAAAAATTAACCATTTTTTTTGCTTTTTTTGCACAGCATACACCTCCAAACACCCGAGCAACGCCGGGCACCCCTGCTAGTATACAATAAAAATAAAATAACACAATTAGTCTTTATTTGCACTTTCAATAACAAAATTAAACAAATAAGTTTTTTGTTTGATTTAAAATGTTATAAGAAATATGTTGGTGAAATTACTAAAATAATTTTTTTGTTTAATTTAAAAAAAGAGGACACGCAGAGGAAAAAAACAAGCACAAGTCATTTTTTTTTTTTTTTGACTTTTTAAATTATTAGTATATATATATATATATATTGGGTTCAATATAATATAATAATAAATACGAAATCTCCATTAATCAAAATATATTTAAGCGTATTTTACGACCGGGCAATGCTGGACGCCCTGCTAATACAGAGATATAATGTTTGAAAATTTTTCAAAAAATACATTTTGTTAAGAACACATACCTACACATACACACATTATATATATATATATATATATATATATATATATATATATATATATATATATTCCAAAGTTCATAGTGTTGACCATCTTATAATTTATTCCTTTAATTCAGTTGACTTTTACAATTCTTGACAGTATCTGTTTCGTAGCACAAAATCAATCACTTATTTATTATATCAATTAGTGAATCTAAATTGCCCTTAACTCATCAGAACAAATAGCAACAATCAATCCATCAAAAGGAAGTAAATGCGTTTTGACATAAATATCCGAAAATTGGAAGAGAACTTATAATATGTTTCCATTACGCCATTTTGAATTTAGAAATAAAGTCACTCAACCCATCTTCATAAAAAATATCCACATAATTTATTTTTAATTTTAGATATGATTCATCCAAGGCAATGTCGAATATACAAAGTTTGTGGACGTTTGTTTTGTAGTTTTAGAGTTTTAGCAGGACATACACGCAACTACTTTTTGTATAATAGATGAAGATTTGTGTAGAATTTTCATATTGTTGTAGACATAAAATTGGATAACAGACCAGGTGACCAATTATCAAATCGCGAGTGAAGAATCTCTGCGAAAAGATACCAGGCAGACATCTCTAATTATTAGCCTGACTTCCATCCTTCCCGAGGGCGACGGGAAATAAATCTGAAGGTCATATCCACCCTCAGGCGGTTTATTTTCTCAATTTCTGTTAACCGTTTATTAGAATCGCACTTGGACAATTTTCAAAACTCTGAAAATGACTTCACCCAAGGAAAAATTACAGTTACAGAATTGGTAATGTCAGTTTTATATGTATTAAATGACTTTTAAAAATTCGTTACTTGTGCAGAATTTGAACCGGACGTAACTAACTGGCTGTTCGACTTTGCTCGGAACATGCCGGATTTTGTCAAGCGTCACTGATTATCAAAGCGTAATAACACTACTTAAGAAAAATACCGAAGAAAACATTTGAAAATAATAAAATCACCAGAAAAATAAATTTAAAAAATAAAAAAGAAACAACCTACCGTAACAATTTTTGTTTTAGTTTTCTAACAAATTTTTTTAAGTAAAAAAAAAAAAAATTAACGAGTTGTATTTTTCTGTTTTCAACCATCTTTTTTTGTCAAACAAAATTGGACAAAATTCACATGACTCACTACACAATTCAAGTCATTATTTTTCCAATGCGCCTTCATTTGTTAAATTCTGATCAAGTCGTGGAGATTTGGAACCAAAATTGCCGGTATATATATATATATATATATATATACACACACACTGGTAGCCAAATTGAATATTGAAATACTCATATCTTTGGTTCTATGGGATGAAACTACATGAAAATTTGCAGGCTTTTTCAAGATTATAATATATTCTTTGGTTAAAATTTTGACAATTAGTATATATATATATATAAAAAAAAAACCTATATTTTCAGACTAATAAAATATGCCCAAATTTGTCTACATTTGTGTATATAGTGTCCTGGCAGGTCAGCTTCAGTTTTGCTGCTTTGGGATGAATTTTGCTTAGGGTTTTTTTTTTTTTTTTTTGCTTAGTTGTCTCACCCGTGGCCTTGCCAGACCACTAATATATATATATATATATATATATATATATATATATATATATATATATCTGTGTATTCTGTCAATTTATTTATTTATTTCATTTTTTTTTTCTAGGTAAGTGTTTATTCCACATCTTTCCGGTGAAACCATTCCAGTGTTGAATATCTGTCTTGTTGAACAAAGGAATTAGGTAAGCAGCAATTGTCTGTGAAATTGATCATTTTAATGGTTCTGTGACTGTTGAATCAGTATATATTTAATAATGTGTGTGTGTATATATATATATATATATATATATATATATATATATATATATATATATATAAGAAGTGAACCATCGCGTAAATTCAATCAACTAAAATAAGATGGAAAACGGGGTGAGGAAAAGGAAAAAAAAAAAAAAAATGGGGCAAGTTACATGTAACACATGTACAATTCAATAAAATAAATAAGTCGATTAAAAACAAGATCGTTAAAATACACCCGGAAGCGCTTTTCGTTCAGACTAACATTTTCAAGGGTCATAAGTCTGAAAATTATTATTTTTTTAGAATATTTGGTAGTGGTATGGAGTAAGAGCGGAGAGGAGGTTAAAAAAAAAAAAAAAAAAAAAAAAAAAAAAACTAACTAATAATAATTTTCAGACTTATGACCCTTGAAAATGTTAGTCTGAACGAAAAGCGCTTCGGGTGTATTTTAACGATCTTGTTTTTAATCGACTTATTTATTTTATTGAATTGTACATGTGTTACATGTAACTTGCCCCATTTCCCCCCCCCCCTTTTCCTCACCCCTATTTCATCTTATTATAGTTGATTTAATTTACGCGATGGTTCACTTCTTTATAATTATTTTAAAATTTTGCCAATCGAATAAAGATATATATATATATATATATATATATATATATATATATATATATATATATACACTAGCAAAAGTACCCGTCGGTGACGGGGTTCAAAAACAGCCTGCACAAAATGGACTCTGATTTATGAAAGTATGATAGGTTATTAAAAGGAAGGGTTGTAAAGAGATAGCTTCGAATTTGGGGGTATCAAAACCCGAAGCAAGATAGTATGAAAGTAAAAATAAAATAGATAAGCCCCATAATTTATTATACCATATCTGTTCACACTGAAACACTTATCACAATATTCTATATTAAAAAACCTTGTTAAACTTTGTGACATATTTCCATTCTATGGAGGTCAGGTGCGAACGAACACCCCATAATTTTATTATACCATATTTCTCCAAACTGAAACATAATTATCAAAGCATACTTACGCAGATAGATATGAAAAGCCTTTATTAAAGTTTGTGCCTATTTCCATTCTATGGAGGCCAATGCAGAACCCACAATTTTGTTATACCATCCCTATTTAAGTTAAAACATACTTATCAAAGTATTCTTATGTACATCTATATCAAAAACACTTGTAAACGTTATTTTTTAATTTTAAAATTTTTTTATTTCCATACTTTGTAGACCAGGCGCGAACGCAAACCCCACAATTTTAATGAACCACCGTTCTCCCAGATCAAACATACCCATTCCTGTGTCTCGATACGTCTTCTATCATTATATGTAATCAGTTTTTTAAACTCGTCAACCATATAGGAGCCTATTCGTGACCAGACACACACACACATTCAGCTTTATATTATAGATATCTCGGGGCTTAACATTGCGAGTGATTTTTCAAAGTGGCGACTAGAAATAATGAAACACTCATCTTTTGGCAATTATATTTTTTTCACTGACAATCTTCCAAAGCTCACTACTAAGTGAAAAATATCTTTTCAACTTTGTTTTATATAAAACGAACAAAGTTAAATTATTTAAACAATAAAAGTTTAATAGAACAATACACATTTTTTTTAACGAAGCGTGATAAAAAACAATATCTGAAGAAATTCAAATGTTTATATCTTCAAGTATCAACATAAAATTTCTTGTATAGTTAGGATTACACTTGTTAAAACAAAAAAACAGTAAAATCCTTATGATGTACATACTCGTCACAGAACGAACATGTCATATTCTAAAAATCATGTGGGTTTGGCTAGTAACTTTTCGATTTTTCTAGTAAACGAAAATATTTAGTTTTCAAAGGTCAACTAAAAATAAGTTTGTCTGTAGAACCTTGTAAATAAAAGGAATTTGATGTGAGTTTGTTTCCTATGGATACAAAAACGTCTGGGCCGAATTTTATTAAATTCCATGCAAAGGTACTTTATGTGCCTTGCAGTGTTCTTAGATAGGTTCTGTATCAGAATGTCTTTGATAAATATCAATAATCCGATGAAAGAACAAACAAGCGATTTTGACCAAAGTTAACATCTTACACAGCCTAAAATCACAAGTACATTTGAGAAGTTTTATTACCACACAAGCTGAAATGCCCAACATATAAAATCAACAGTAGGTATTTTTTATAAAATCAACAGTAGGTTCTCTATAGTGCAATGTAGACTACATAGTATTATAGACTAGGTCACTGTGGGGAGGCATATGAAGCTTTCCCCTGGTGCACCGTGATGGGTCCCCAACTAGAGCAAACAATTAATCAATTTGATTGAAAAATGAGCGATTTCACCGATTTTGATGACAAAATATGGGAGTGTGAAATAGTCATTATCATTTCATTTTCGGCAACACCGGGTTTCCATGCTAATCCACGTACAGTACTGTTTCACAGCTCATCAGTGCAACTAAACAAGTAACTACCTCAAGCCAGGATCGAAACCCGACCACCTAAATGACAGTCGGAGCTTCTAACCATTGCGCTATTCGGCTGCTGCTATTCGGGCAGTGAATTAAGTGTTTTGACACTATCCAAATACCTAAGCTCAATTTGTTTACACAAAGAGCATCGCTTAATATGTTAATGGTAATTTGTATATCACTTCCCAATATGCTCAACCTAAGATAGGGAGCATTACCCTCTGATGAGAAGGAAAGTATTTCTTTGAAACTCCGCGGATTAAGGACTATCCACTTATCAAGTGTTTCCTTTTCAGATTAAATATGTTTTTAACTTTTTTCTAAATGTTTTTTAACATGTTTTATTAACTGTTTGCTCTTATATATAATTAACTTTGGCATCTGCTGATAATCATGTTTTTGAAAAAAAAATCAAAGGATTTTACAGGGTTGGAATACACTTGTTGTCATAATGGAGCTTCTCTATCCCTCTTTCTTCTCACCGCTATCTTTCCTTCTATCTCTCCTCTTTTCTAGCTCCCCCTCCTCTTCCCCTTATTATTTACACCATTCCATTGCTCTCGTAGTTATTAAAAATATAAATTTTTGGCTTTGACATTACATGCTTACAAGGATTACAAAGTCAAATACACTGTGATGTCATACTGGAACCTCTTTTTTTGCAAATGATTGTTCTTTTAAAAATATAAGGTTCATTAATTATTTATTGCATTCAGCTATGCGATTGCAGAAGATTCTGATCAACGCCAGGTAGATAAAGTTAATTTTTTATTAAACTAGAAGAGTACCCGTCCTAACACAGGTAAAATTAATTTTCACAAAGAAAACAGTTTTGTACCACTTATGTCTCCTTATGAAGATATAATGATTGTTTGGATTCCTTATTCCAATTTAGATCAAAATCCATGACCTGATTTTGGTTTTTGAACATGTCTAGAAAATGTTCAATTTAAGGGGTCTAAAAAAGCATTCAGGGGATCTTGCTTAATAGGTGTCTAATAACTGTGGATCAAATTTGATGCAAATCTGAAATATTTGAATTGTCAAAAGAAGATTATGTCCATATTATACCCCCCCCCCAAAAAAAAAAAACCCCTTCAAAATACACCAATGAAACTGGAAATTTTTGGAATATTTATTAATTTATGTCTAACACCTATTGTTAAAATTTCACAAAAATCAAAATGATCACAAAGGAATTTCATCTTTGTAACCATGTTGCATGCCCGGGTAACACCAAGTCACTGTGCTTATGGGCTAAGGGTTACTGAGATGTTTGACATGAGTTTTAAGAAATTCATTCCTTTCCCCCAAAACCCTTTCTTTTTTTTTTTTTTTTGCCGATATGGTGGATAGTGGGGAAATTTCTCAGCAAAGTGAGGTTGACATTGGCAATGAGGTCTGCTCTGATATCTAGGAAGATATTGTCATTGGACCATGTGTTTTAAGTGTTGAACCACTATGTAAGTGATGGAAATTAAACTAAAAGATGGAAGGACATAGCTGATAATAAAGTTTGTTTGAAGGAAATGGGTTCGAGAAAGAGAAAGAATGAAAAAATAAAAATTTAATTAAAGAGAAAAATGAGTTAGAGAAAGAAGGAAAAAGAGAATTAAAGAGAAATGTGGGTTAAGATAGAGAAAAAAAAGAGTAATCTCCAAACGACAGAGGAGGAAATGCTAATCTCAAAGAGATGGTGGTTGGAATTAGGGTTCAATGGAAAATATGTTTTGGAAATTTAGGAAAGGATTCGCTGCCTGGTATCGAAGAGTACGCATTGCCAGAAACCTCCACAGAAAAGATAAGTTGAAAAGCTCTTGCTCCCCTTTGAAAGCTATCTGAACGAACCTAAGTTGAAAACATCCTGCATCATGAAGCTATTAAGGACCTGAAAAATTAACTTTCCTTTGCACAAAATGTACCCTGAATATCTGGTGAATAATTAAATTGGTGTCACTAGATTCCAGGACAAGAATTCATTTGGTCTAGCGACATCACTTGGTGGAAGTGTACCATTCCTTGTAAAAGTCAGTGTTGATTAGCAATATTGATACTTATTTGTGTTTATGAATACTATGTGATTTTTAATATTTGGCAGGACCTGTATTTGCTGAGACCACTCATATTTACTTAGAGGGGAAAATTATCCTCATGCCAGGTTATCCTGGCAACCCCCTATACCTCTGTAGATCTTAGACATTCAAGAGCAGTGTCTAGGAGGAATTCAAGTTCTCTCTCTCCTTTTATATGTGCTTGTGTTATGTTATTTGTTAATATAAAAGGCAAAATGTGTGTGTGTGTTTGTATGTCTGCCAAAAACTTTATGTGCTTGTGTCATGTTATTTTTTATATTTTAACATTTAAACCCCAGCTTTTTGTTGTTTAAAATAAATGCAGGGGTCTAAAAACATACAGTGAGGATGGGGGGGGGGGTTATAGATAGAAATTTAAAATGAGTTCTATGGTTTATTGTTCCATGTGCTAGTGTAAGGCTTGCTAGATCAATTGTATGAATTAAAAAGCAAGATTCTATGGGAAGATGGAAAAAAAGTAAAGTGAAAATAATTTTTTTCATAAGCAAAAATTTATCACAGTATAATATTTTACCATTTTATTCTTCATCCTTTTATTTATATATAAAATAGTAGCGTTTGTGTGTGTGTTCACGTGTACAACTCTCCTACAGCCCACACCACTGGACCAATCATGAGCAAAACTGACATGATAATGGTCTCCGACCTAGGGATGTGGCACACCATTTTTCAAGGGCATGGTTAAAGTTAAAGTCATATTTGATACGGCTCTTCATAAACTCCTCGACCTAGGGATGGTGCACACCAAGTTGGAGTTCGCTACCACAAGTAAGCTTATCTAGTTAAGCTATGAGAGTTATTTCCCCTATAATCTATGAGAGTTGCTTCATGTTTAATTTTCATGAACAAAGATGGATGTGTTTTATGCTCCCCTAAATCCAACATGTTATCACTTTTCATAGCAAGTTAGTATATTCGGTGTATCTTGAATAGTGACTAATCCCTTTGCTCAACAATGTTTCAACCAGGCAATGCTGGGTATATGCAGCTAGTACTGTATGTTGCGGTAGCTTTGGCATAATACTGGGTAGATATCTTCCTTTCCACTGCAGGAAGATGTGACACAAGGTCGGAAGTTGGGGAGAGTCAAGCCAGTACCCTTAACCCTTAGGCTATGCTGGCTGTTAATTTTTTAACGCCTAGTTTTTACTATTACAAACAACTGCAACAATGGTGTCTTCAGGGACTATGAAATTCTTCTTTGCCCCTAATGCATTAATCAATGAATGAAACTCATGTTTGAAATCATGTTTGTATTGGTTTTTGATAAAAAATTTCCAAAGATCCTAGACTTGATTTTATGTGATGTGAAAGAATTCACATTCATCATAGGCAATGTATGTAGAAATACCATCGTAGCCCAAGAGTTACAGAAGGAACCTTCTGACCTAGCAAAAATCGCTTGGGCAGCCTTGCTGGCATTCTCTAATAGAACACTTCAGACAATAAAACCGGGAGGCAAGTCCTGGAAGGTTGGACTTCCTAGGTACAACCAAGGACTAATATACAAGTCCGACAGCTAAAAGGCCAATAAGATGGCCTAGAACCAACATGTTCAAAATTTAGATTAATTGTAAAAAAGCTGCCTCCCTCACTACGGCCCCATAGCTTGTAAATACCAACCGAAATAGAAGATGCCTAGATCCTCCCTCATCTGAAATGCATACTCAATCTAAAACCTATGCTCAACCTGGTTATTTGCCGAGAAGAAAGCAAGACTTAAAAAATTGTATTAAATCACAAAGGAAAAATATGCAATCAGCATTTGCAATCGGATAATTTTCTTAAGTCTATTTCTTTTACCAACATAGAAGATAAATTTATGTTAACATTTTCACGGTGATTGTACACTTGCTTATTTTATTAATCAGCGAATCACAAACCAAAATTTTATTTTCATCTATAATATAAATGTCACATTTGGGCTGGTGCATCTGCTACTAGTCTCTCGCTCCTAGACAAGGTTCAAAAGAGAGTCGCAAATCTGATAGAACCTGAACTGGCATCTAAGCTTCAGCCTCTGTCCCATCGACGAAACGTTGCATCCCTCTGCCTGTTCTACAAGTATTTTAATGGTGAATGCTCTGGCGAACTGCAGACACTCATGCCCCCACAACGTAGACACCCTCGACAAACCCGACAGGCAGCTAAATCCAACTCCCACACAGTAGAGATCCCTAGATGTAAAAGATCTTTCTACTCCAGTAGTTTCTTCCCCAGAACCGCTAAACTCTGGAATTCCATTCCAGGCCACTGCTTCCCCAACTGTACTGACATGCAGAAGTTCAAGTGTAACGTGAACCGACATCTTGCTGCCCAAATCCCAACATAGTACCCCAGTAGCTGTTGCCCCTGATAGTAGCCCCCTACACCAAAGTGGCAATGTGCCTTGTTTGGGGTGAAATTGCAATAAAAAAAAAACATTTTTTAATTCTCACCTGTCTGTTTAAATGTGTGTATGTATGCCTAAAACTTTCGACAAAGACGACAGATTTTCACAAGATTGGTATCGTTTTGAAGCTCAACCCTTCGGACGACAAATATCAAAAAATTGGCCGAAAACATTAATTCCTTTACCCTTAACTGGACAGTTTTCTACAAGGAGGGGTTGATTTTTTTGTGAGACATTTTCGTAAGTCGTATCGATTGGATTGACTTTGCCTAATTTTAACGTTTCAAACTTCCAATTGCATCATAGAGTAGAGCTAAGATGGCAGGTTTTCTTTCACTTTTTTTCCGCCTTCATGTCACAGGTTCAAACCTGCCTGCCTACTATCACTTTTTTTTTTTTGCTCAACACACACCTTCAAACATCTGGGCAATACCAGGCACCCAGGCTAGTCTATAAATATAAAAGTGAAAATGTATGTATGTATGTTCGCTTTTTCTGTGTGTCTACAAAAGGCTTTTTTCAGAGAAGCGGTCGGTCGCCTAGCAACTTTTTAAAACTTTTTATATCACATATAAATCGTAATATCTCACAGTTAACAACGAAGCTCGCCTGTCTATTTAATTAATGTGAATTAGTCTTTTTCCTATAACATCTTGGGAAGCGTTCCCACAGTAAATGAAATACTATCCCGCAGTCAAACTTGACCTCATTAACTCATTAAAACGAGCACCTGCTAAGCATCTCGCGGTGGGGCAATTGTTAACGTCACACGTTTTTTTTTTTTTTTTCACACTTTAATTTACAACTTTGCCTCAAGAGTTCGGGTTCGATCCTCATACTTACCTACCAAAACATTTTTTTACCCCCCCCCTCCCCGTAGTTTCCACACACACCTCCAAACACCCGGGCAACGCCGGGTACCCCTTGCTAGTCTATATATATAAAGGCAAAATGTGTGTGACCATTTCGTGTATGTCTTGCAAAGGCTTTTTTCGCACACACTCCCGGGGTCGTCACGATCGCTTAAAACTATTTATATACCCCCTAGATAATAATATCTACGATTTGGGAATGCGGGTCACCTCTAGATTTATTTACGTCGACTTTAATGAGATTCGCGCTATTTCGCTCTGTCGCCTGCTTGTCCTGCTTTTTAGTATAAATAAAGTGAAATTAAAAATTCAAACGGTGTGTTCTCGGCATCGCGCTGGGAAACGCCCAGAAGCAATCAGCTTTGATCAATGTGGGGCCAAACTCCATATATCAGACAATTGCTATTCAATCTAGACAATGGGGAGCTGGTTTCCCTCTCCCCAACATTTGGGGAAAAAAACAGTCAAAGTTGGGTAAACAAACCCAAAACCTGCCCCACAGCAAAAGTTAACTCCTGGACTTCTATTTGACCTCATTAATGAGGTCAAATAGAAGCAGCAGAGTTAACTTTTATTGTGGCCACGTGTCAATTCTGTTTTTAATACTTAAATAAATAAATTCAAACGTATTTCCGTTAGTATGTCGCGGTGGCCCAGTAGTTAACGTCGCACGATTTTTTTTCACACTTTAATTTCCAACTTTGCCTCAAGGGTTCGGGTTCGATCCTCATACTCACCTACCAAAACTTTTTATTTTTATTTTAAAGCCCCCCCCCCCCCCTGGGCTTTGGATTTACCCAAAACCACACACACCTCCAAACACCCAAGCAACGCCGGGTACCCTTAAATATAAAAGGCAAAATGTGTGTGCTTGTATGTCTGCCAAAAACTTTCAACATGTGCGACAGATCCTGACCAGATCAGTATCATTTTCAAGCTCAATCTCTCGGATGACAAATATCGAAAAATTGGCCAAAAACATTAATTCCTTCACCCTCAACTGGGCAGTTTTTTTACAAGGAGGGGTCGGTTTTTGCATTGAGATTTTCGCAATATCATTGTATGATTGACCACGCTTAATTTCAACAATCGGAACTTCAGGTCGCACCACGGAGACATCGGCAAAGACGTCACATATTTTTTTAACCTTTTGTTCTCCTTCGCATTACGGGTTTGAGCTTGCCTACCTACTACCACTTTTTTTTTTTTAACACCTCTCTCCACCCAGGCTGCCTACTTTTGGGTGGGGGTGGGGGGACTTCCTCACTTGACACACCCAGGCAACGCCGGGCAACGCCGGGCACCTCCGCTAATTATATCTAAAAACTTTTCGTATTTGCTTATGGATACTAAACTTATTTTTTTTGCCAAATTTTGCCATTTTCACATTTCGGTCAATGTAACCTCCGAACTTCTTTAGATGTATTTTGTCAAACTCAGGAATCTTTCTGTCAAATTTGAACTTAAACAAGCACTCTAACCACTGCATCTGGGTTCTTGCAGATTCGTAATCAAGTGATTAGACTACTTGAAAAATTCAGTTGTAAAAGTGACCTTCTTCTGAAAGTTAAAAGTTCAATCCTCAGTGTAAGCCATTGAAAATATAACTGCAGATTACTCAAGGCCTCTATCCAATCATGGTTAATGGAACAAGAACATGCTACCCCCGTGAATTAAATAAAGGGTTTTGTTTGAATTTCCGTGCACGTTTCCAAGTTTGACAAGATACACCTGAAGAAAGTCGTAGGTTACATCGACAGAAATGTTGTCAAAATTACTCCCAAGATGAGAGTAATAATCCAAAGAATCAAAATAATATGAATAGCAACTCCTTATCTCAAAAATTCAGAAACGCAAATTATGACTATTGAACTTTTGTTGGAAGTTAGAAAGTTGCCTTCTACTGCTGCAGAAGCCAATAACAAATGCAGGCTTATACCATCTTGTGATTAATGAAAATTAATAATGAATGGTATTTTTTTTTACATGGTAGTCACCACATATCAAGGCTCAAAAGCTACTCTAGGATAAAGGTGAATGAATGTAAGGTGGTAGTGTAGTAATTGTTTATGGTGTAAATTGAATAGAATTTAATTGTTTACGAGAATGGCTAAACAAGAACTTGCTTATGTTGGATTAGAAGGCTCCCATGTTGTATTCAAACAGGAAGCAGGGCAGCGGAACAGTGTTCCACAAGTGGGAAGTTCTTGGAAAGAAGCTTTGTTCATGGAATCTGTGTTTAGGTTTAGGCACATAGAGAGTGGGAGAAATCATATATAGTGGCTGTAGCTAGTCGAGTGTTTTTTTTTTTGTGAAATTTTGGCAAAGGCGACCATAGATTGGAGTTCAGTTCAGCACTTGCCATGAAAATTATAATATAGAGCAGAGACATGCTTGCCACGTCTCCTTTGTGGGAACAAAGTTGTAGGGATAAGAAAAGGTCATCACCTACTTTGAATTGGTTTTATTTATTCGGTCTGTGTTTGTGTTTGATAAGTGTCCTTTTTTTTTCTTGTGATCACTCTTGCCAATGGAGAGGGTCAAGTAGCTAACCTTATTGCACTGATAATCAGCTTGAATCAAGTTGGTACCTTGCACAGCCTTGAGACGATGCAATTAGTCTATTTATGGCATTGTTGTCACTTACATAACTTTGTTATAAAAACTAGATCTGACCTGATTAGTTCTTACTGGTCAGCATCATTGTTGAATGACAAAAAAAAAAGTTTTTAAAAAATACCGACTTTATAGTGTAATGTTGTGACCCTTTGGCTGTGATCATAGCGTAGTATCAGTGTTAACTGTGGCAAGCAGGGCCAATGGTCAAAACATTGTTATTAATAATAATAATTGATTCGAGCGACGCTTGATCGATTATTATGATTAGAAAAATAGACAATTCGATTGGGAACAAGTGATTGACAGCTGAAACAGTAATAATAATGCTACAAAAGGAATGTGAAAATAGAAAATAGATGTAAACATGATTTTTGGTTTACATAAACAACTAGATTGAGGTTACATCAGCTGTTGGTCTTGGACACGTAATGAGATGTAGATTTGGGGAGATTCTAGTCAGGCATTAGCTGGACATCAGAGAGAATGGACGACTCCAAAGGGGGAGTTGGTCCCTCCATGACGCAGGGAGCGGCGTCATCTCAGGCAGTCAAGATGTAAAGACATTGAAATCTTTGAAGATATCAGCTGAAATCATGAAAAAAAAATGTTCGTAAATAATTCAGGTATGTGTTGTGTTATTTACATCTGTTAAAAAAAAAAACTGTTTGTCTACAACTGTTTTGATACGTCCACGTCAATCGTTTCCTGTTAGAACTGTTGCATAAATGTTAAAACATACATACTAGACAATCAACTAAATGTATATACATACACGCATTTACAGGAGCTGCTAGAAAGGACTTATCCTGCCTTGATAGAGTTCAAAATAGACTTCGTAGCCTCGTAGGAGATGCCCTTTTCTCTTCCCTGCAACCTCTTTCTCACAGAAGAGATGCTGTGAGTCTGTCTCTGCTTTATCATTATTTTCATGGCAAGTGCTCTTCTGAGCTTCAAGCTATGGTACCCTCTCGCCAAACTTTCATGAATTCTCTATCTATATAAAAGCCAAGTACGTCCAAGTATGGAATACTACTGCCATATCTGGGCAGGAGCTGCTAAAAACAGCCTATCCTGCCTTGACAGAGTACAAAATAGACTTCGTGGCTTAGTGGGAGATGCTCTTTTCTCTACCTTACAACCTCTCTCCCACAGAAGAGACGTTGCGAGCCTATCTTTGTTTTATCGTTATTTCCATGGCAGGTGCTCGTCTGAACTCTAATCTCTAGTCCCCCCCTCGCCAATCTTTCACGAAAAACATCCGTCTAGCCGAATCCACTGTGAAAAATTTCCCCCCACTCTTTATCTGTGCCTAAATCAAAACGTGGATTCCATGAACAAAGCTTCTTTTTTAGAACTGCACGCCTGTGGAACTCTGTTCCGTCTGCCTGGTTCCCACCTGACTACAACTTGGATGTGTTCAAGTCCAACGTTAACAAATTCCTAATGAACCACCCCCTTAAGTAAATACTTCATTAAATCTCCACACTAACGTAATGTACGTACTTGCAATAACCCTTATCCCTGAGTGGCTTCCGGGCCTTGATAAGTGGTGACCACTGTGTAAAAAAAAAAAAGAAAAAAAGAAGTTTCTTTCTTAGAACTGCACGCCTGTGGAACTGTCTTCTGTTTTCCTGCTTTCCAGCTGACTGCCATATGGTTGTCTTCAAGTCCAACGTAAACAAGTTCTTGATGAGCCGTTCCACTTAAGTCAACAATTTTACCGAATTTCCATTACTAACAATTGCTGTATTGTCCAATTGACTACTGTACACTCTTTAACCCTAATCCTCCAGTGGCCTCTGGGCCTTGATAATGTGGTGATGCCTATGTGAAAAAAAAAAATCGATACAAATCATTTCTTGCATATTTTAAAAGTAAACATTAATCAGAATTGACTTTTCCAGGGCATTCATTGTCAAGCCCAAATATTAGCTGACATGATATTGTAAACAAACAGGCGGAATTTTATGAACGACATTATCATTATTATTATTATTATTATTATTATTATTATTATTATTATTTTTATTATTATTATTATTATTATTATTATTTTTATTATTATTATTATTATCATTATTTTTATTATCATTATTATTATTATCATTATTATTATTATCATTATTATCATTATTATTATTATTATCATCATTATTATTATTATTATTATTATCATCATTATTATTATTATTATCATCATTATTATTATTATCATTATTATTATCATTATTATTATTATTATTATTATTATTATTATTATCATTACTAAAAAATTCTCTTTTGTGAATTAGTCCACCGGGCAATCTATTCCTCGTAGTATATAATAATAAATAGAAGATTGATTCTATAATAATACATACTCAATCTGCATAAATTAAAATATCATGTTTAAGCGTATTGTATGACCGAGCAACGTTGGGCAGCCAGCTAGTTTATATAATAAAAATGTATGTATGTGCATCTGCCTTGCTTCAATAATGTATACAAATTTATTGTACGACCGAGCAAGGCCGGACGGCCAGCTAGTATCTTTAATATTTTTAAAATTTTATTTTTACAAATGGATCACAAATAACTCGTTCTTTGGCTAATTTCCAAACTGTATTTGCTTTAAAATAATTTATGTCGGTAATAGTAATGATTACTGAGTGATGAAACTCATTTGCAATGAACGGTAAAAATATTAATGCCAATGTAACGTGGCTGTTACGCCCAAACCGTGTTCGTTACAGTTCAAACCTCTCTCAGGCCTCTACACCATCCGGTATCGCCGCAAAGGAACAAACAAACAAACAAAAATAAATAAACCTGACTCTGCTGTTTTTTTTTGTTTTTTGTTTGTTTTTTTTTTTTTTACCAAAAGGTATTTATTATCATTACTTTCCAAACAATGCCTGCTTGTTTTTATTTATTTTTTTTAGTTCTTTTTATTTATTTTTTTTACTATTCATTTAGTCTGCCACGGGATTAACAAAACCCTGCCGTTTCAACACCAGCTTAAAAGTCTCTTGCTGCCACCACACGCCCATCCGGCTGGATTTCGCACTTTGTTTCACTCCTCAACCACACACCGGCCATAGCCAATTATTTCTCATCTTTGACTTTACACATCTATTTTTCTTGACGCGCACTTTGCTTCTTTTTGACCACGTGCTGTCCTTTTTTTTTCTTTTTCTTGTCACGCACTTGCTAATTTGCATAGTGCTCTGACGGATGCTGCTGCTGCCTAATACCTTCGCTAGCCATCTATCCTTTGGCTGCTGCTGCTGCTATTTTCACATGCGTTCATGCACGCTCTGTTACATCAACTCTTGCTCTTCTGTGACAGGTTCTGAAATCAAATCTCTTTGAGATTGTTGGCCTTGGCAGTTATTCAGTTCTCCACAATAATTTGGCGCCGCTATTCAGTTTGGCTAGAAAAAAGAATTATTTTTATTTATTTTTTAAAAATTTTTCGCATTTCTAAAACAAAAGATAAAAGGAGAACAAAAAATAACGATGTTTGCTAAGAAATCTGGAAATCATTGCAAGAACAGTTTATGATTCTCAATTTCTTGCCTTTATCTGTCAAATGGGCCTTGAAGACATCATTGGAAACAGATTGGAAGCAAGGAGAAACAGGGGAGGGCTAGTGGGTAAATTATCCCCTCTCCTTATGTGTGGGGGTAGCATTCCACAAGGGAGAAAAAGACATTCCTTTGCTCCATCCAGGCATAAGTAAATTTTTCAGCTTGGCATAGCATGCCAATTCACTAAAACTTGATACTTGATATTCTCAACCTTAGCTTCCTCCTATATAATCTGTTTCTTTTTTGAGAGTGTAAATTGCACATCTATTTTATTGAATTCAGATAAAAAAAGATTCTTGCGTTACCTCTTGAGACTCTAGTTTCCATCCATTTTTAATATTTCCAGCTCTCTCTATATATATCTTTCACTCTCTCTCTCTGTTCCAAACTTCTCTCTTTCTCTGTTCCAAACTTCTCTCTCTCTCTCTCTCTCTCTCTCTCTCTCTCTCTCTCTCTTTCTCTCTCTCTGTTCCAAACTTCTCTCTCTCTCTCTCTCTCTGTTCCAAACTTCTCTCTCTCTCTCTGTTCCAAACTTCTCTCTCTCTCTGTTCCAAACTTCTCTCTCTCTCTCTCTGTTCCAAACTTCTCTCTCTCTCTCTCTGTTCCAAACTTCTCTCTCTCTCTGTTCCAAACTTCTCTCTCTCTCTGTTCCAAACTTCTCTCTCTCTCTCTGTTCCAAACTTCTCTCTCTCTCTCTGTTCCAAACTTCTCTCTCTCTCTCTCTCTGTTCCAAACTTCTCTCTCTCTCTCTCTCTGTTCCAAACTTCTCTCTCTCTCTCTCTCTGTTCCAAACTTCTCTCTCTCTCTCTGTTCCAAACTTATCTCCCTCTCTCTCTGTTCCAAACTTATCTCTCTCTCTCTCTGTTCCAAACTTCTCTATCTCTCTCTCTGTTCCAAACTTCTCTATCTCTCTCTCTGTTCCAAACTTCTCTATCTCTCTCTCTGTTCAAAACTTCTCTATCTCTCTCTCTGTTCAAAACTTCTCTATCTCTCTCTCTGTTCCAAACTTCTCTATCTCTCTCTCTGTTCCAAACTTCTCTATCTCTCTCTCTGTTCCAAACTTCTCTATCTCTGTCTCTGTTCCAAACTTCTCTGTCTCTATTCCAAACTTCTCTCTCTCTCTGTTCCAAACTTCCCTCTCTCTCTCTCTCTTCCAAACTTCTCTCTCTCTCTCTTCCAAACCTCTCTCTCTCTCTGTTCCAAACTTCTCTCTCTCTCTCTCTCTCTCTGTTCCAAACTTCTCTCTCTCTCTCTGTTCCAAACTTCTCTCTCTCTCTCTGTTCCAAACTTCTCTCTCTCTCTCTGTTCCAAACTTCTCTCTCTCTCTGTTCCAAACCTCTCTCTCTCTCTCTCTCTCTCTCTCTCTGTTCCAAACCTCTCTCTCTCTGTTCCAAACGTCTCTCTCTCTCTGTTCCAAACTTCTCTCTCTCTCTCTCTCTCTCTCTGTTCCAAACTTCTCTCTCTCTCTCTGTTCCAAACTTCTCTCTCTCTCTCTCTCTGTTCCAAACTGCTCTCTCTGTTCCAAACTTCTCTCTCTCTCTCTCTCTCTCTCTCTCTGTTCCAAACTTCCCTCTCTCTCTCTCTGTTCCAAACTTCCCTCTCTCTCTCTCTCTCTGTTCCAAACTTCCCTCTCTCTCTCTCTCTGTTCCAAACTTCTCTCTCTCTCTCTCTCTCTGTTCCAAACTTCTCTCTCTCTCTCTGTTCCAAACTTCTCTCTCTCTCTCTCTGTTCCAAACTTCTCTCTCTCTCTCTCTGTTCCAAACTTCTCTCTCTCTCTCTGTTCCAAACTTCTCTCTCTCTCTCTCTCTCTGTTCCAAACTTCTCTTTCTCTCTGTTCCAAACTTCTCTTCCTCTCTGTTCCAAACTTCTCTTTCTCTCTGTTCCAAACTTCTCTCTCTCTGTTCCAAACTTCTCTCTCTCTGTTCCAAACTTCTCTCTCTCTGTTCCAAACTTCTCTCTCTCTGTTCCAAACTTCTCTCTCTCTGTTCCAAACTTCTCTCTCTCTGTTCCAAACTTCTCTCTCTCTCTCTCTCTCTCTCTGTTCCAAACTTCTCTCTCTCTCTCTGTTCCAAACTTCTCTCTCTCTCTCTCTGTTCCAAACTTCTCTCTCTCTCTCTCTCTCTCTCTGTTCCAAACTTCTCTCTCTCTCTCTCTCTCTGTTCCAAACTTCTCTCCCTCTCTCTGTTCCAAACTTCTCTCCCTCTCTCTGTTCTAAACTTCTCTCTCTGTTCTAAACCTCTCTCTCTCTGTCCTAAACCTCTCTCTCTCTGTCCTAAACCTCTCTCTCTCTCTCTGTCCTAAACTTCTCTCTCTCTCTCTGTTCCAAACTTCTCTCTCTCTCTGTTCCAAACTTCTCTCTCTCTCTGTTCCAAACTTCTATATCTCTTCCAAACTTCTTTCTGTATCTCTTCCAAACTTCTTTTCACACGTCTTTCTATATTTCTTCCAAACTTCTCTCCCTCTACAAAAGCAGATAGAAGAATAACTTATGTAGCCTTTGTTTGATTGTTTATGTGCAAAGTTGAGCAGTCTGTTAGCATTACATTAAAACTTTTGCGTGTTGGTACAGTCAGGGAAGCAAGAAACAAGGTGATAATTTGAAAGTTTAGCAGTCCGAGTGGAAGTAGAGCGTCTTCCAGCATCTAGAGAATTCTACAGTGGAATGGTGGAATTTTGCTGCTTGCTGAGTCAGCAGCATGTACGTCGGGAAGGGGACAGAAGTGTTTCATTTTTTTAAAATGTTATTCTCGGAGCGTGGGGTGCTAATTAAAATCAAATTCATGGGACTCAGGATTCATTAAATCTTAAAACAAAATTAAGTTAGGAGAGAGAAAGGCTCGTTTGAATGTCAAACCAAAACAGAATTTGGCTAGGAACAAAATCTAGTATCTGTTAGATGCAAAATGAATAACCGATCCCCGAAAGGTAAGCACATTTTGACCCCCTGACTTCACTTAAAATTAGTGATGGGACGGTTCCAAAAGTTTTCCCGATTCCGATACAATTGGTGATTCTGATTCTATTAAAATCATCAAATATTTAGCTATGAAGTTGTTTTTCTTTAGATTACTGTCAAAACCCATGTGGACACAAAAATTTGTGTCGATGTTCTATACATTTTAATTTTGTTTGTAGCTTAAAACCAATGCACCTTTACCGTTTTATCATTGGTACCAGTTATGGAAAATTGAAGTTTTAAGCAAAAACAAACCAAATAATAAACAATTACAAGAATCGGTTTTGGCATCGGAAAGTAGTCACAATTTTCTCCGGTTCTGATAACAATTCCGATTCCTTAAAAAAGTTAAGATTTTCTTGATTTCCAATTCTGATTAATCATCCCAATATTACTTAAAATGCTGTTGGCATGTCTGCCAGCAAATGAAGGATTTCTCCTCCACTGATTGAGGGCAGAAAAGGTGAAGTGTAGTATCCGAACAGGTACTACACTTTGTTCCGAGCTAAATTGATTGTTTTTTTGTTTTTTTTTGTTTTTTTTTTTCTAACCGAACTGAGCAGACACGCGGTTAATTTTGACCCCCCCCCCTCCCACTCACCAATAAAATAAAACGCTTTTAAAACATTAACATGAACAAAACAAAACTTATCCGCGTAGATAAAAAATTAACTTATCTTGCCTTTGGTAACATTTATCTGTTGCACACTTGTTTTTTCACACACACACACACACACACACACACACACACACACACACCTTTTTCTTGTTGCTTATTGTTAAAAAGCCCAATTATTTTACGTTTCTAAATTTTTGAAATGAGAATTGGTTATTACTATTTGGCTTCTTCAGAATACTGTTCTCATTTTAAGTGTCATTTGTCACTATGCTTCGGTTGATGTAATCTCCGGTCTTCTTCAGGTGTATCTTGTCGAACTCAGTAATTTGGACGAAAAGTACAACTGCAAATTACTTAGGACCTCTATCCAGTCATGATTGACAGAATGAGAGCATGCTACCCCCGTGAAGTAAATAAAGGGTTCCATTCGAAATTTCGTCCAAATTCCCGAGTTTAACAGAAACATTTCGAGTTCGACAAGATACATCTAGAGAGGGTCACAGGTCACATGGACTAAAACGTTGTTAAATTTACACTCAAGATGAGAACAGTTGTCCGAAGACTCCAAATAAAACGCATATATTTTATAATATCGACCAAATTGTCTCGTATGGCAAGCTCTATTGAAAGTTGTTTCCGACTTTAGGGCATATAAATTATATAGTTTTATCCCATTGATGAAATCAAAGAATCAGTCCACATCCATAATTGTATTTTTTTATTTTATTTATTTTAACAAGTGCCAACATTTGTATCCGTTTACGGCAGCAAATAAGACAGAATAGCGTTTCCATTGGCTGCACACATGACATTTAAAAAGGAGAAAATGTTGGCATACACCTGAAGAATGTCTCAGGTTATATCAACCTAAACATAGTGAAAATGACGCTCAAGATGAGAAGAGTGCCTATTTACAATGCCTCTCTACGGGACAGAGACACCAGGGTCTTTTTTTTTTTAAGTGGAAAAAAGGAAGATGAGACTGAAGATGGGATTGATACTAAAGATGAGGAAAGTAGTCCAAATAATACGAATACCCAATTATCTTTCATAAGATTTTAAAATTTTCTTTGTTTCATCTTAATTCCGGGGGGGGGGTATGGGCAGTTTTCTCGGAACGGGAGATGGGGGTGATAATTAAAATAAAATTATGGAGCCAAAGATTCATCAACTACAACTTGGATGTCTTCAAGTCCAACATAAACAAATTCCTGATGAACCGCCTCCTTAAGTTGGACACTTTATTAAATCTCCACTACTAACGATTACTATGATATTATCCTATTGATTACTGTACACGCATTAACCCTTATCCTCGAGTGACTTCCGGGCCTTGATAAGTGGTGACCGCCATGTAAAAAAAAAAAAGAAAAAAAAAAAAAGCAGTTTCTTATCATCGCTGTTCTCTACAGCAGAAAGTTATTTTGGAGGGTGTAAATTGCGCCTAATTCAGGTTTTTGAACTTGTTGCTTTACCCTCGAACCTACCCTAACCTGCACCACGCACTCGTCTTTCAGATTTCCAGATTGATTAATAAGTTTCCTGTACTGTTCCAAATAGATTTTGGGAAGGGTGGGCTGAGGTGCACCTGGTCTTGGGAGAGAGAAAGCTTTGTTTGAACATGTTCAGAATGTCTAACCAAAAGAGTGCTGAAAAGTCTGAAATCAACCCATTAACTTGACCTTTTGGTTAGGAATAAAGTGTAGCATCCAATAAAATGATTTTATATAAACGTATTTATCTTCAATAACAGTTCTTTTAGCTCGAAACAAAGTGTAGTATCTGTTCTGATACTACACTTCACCTCTTCTGTCCTCGATCAGTGGAGGAGAAATCCTTCATGATTGAAACAATTTTTAATTTTTGTTCCTATCCAAACTGCCCCTTTTTGGAGAGCTGGATTTCCCTCACATTAAAAACCGACCTTGTGTCTAACTCTGCCCTCATGGGGAGACAAGTAAATAGGAACACCTTTTGAACGATTTGAGAAATTTGAAGAAAGAAGACCCTTGAGTAAATGTGGTATTATGATGATTAATGATCTTGACTATTACATGAAAGGAATTTTGTGTCTGAGTTCGTTCCCTACAGACTCGGAAACGACTGGTCCATTTTTTTTTTTTTTTTTTTTTTTTTTTTAATTTCACACGAAGGTAGTTGATGTATCTGGAAGTGTTCTTACGTAGGTTTTGTATCGGTATACATCTGATAAGTATCGAAAAATCGATAATCAAAAAAAATCCGATTAAAAGAAGGAAGTCCTATTTTGACCAAAAGTTAACACTTTTATACAGCCTAACATCACAAGTGCATTTGAGAACTTTTATCACCGCACAAGCAGAAGACTCAGCCTATAAAATCAACTGTAGATTCTTGGGTGTGTTCGAAATGAATGTTCCTTTTTAGAGCACAATTGAACCATGATACTTGACTTTTGCATTTTAAGCTTATATGAAGCCATTATTTACAGATAATTTTATAAAATCAATAGATTCTCTACAGTGCAATGTAGTGACTTAGCCCACAATAAATTGTAGTTTGCTACAATTTATTGTGGGCTAAGTCACTACATTGCACTGTAGAGAATCTATTGATTTTATAAAATTATCTGTAACTGTATTGTGAACCGGTAAAACTAACAACTCACGAGTGAAAATTGAAAAATTCGAACTTAGCAAGCATAAGTCGGCTTAAAATGCTACTCTCCATTTATATGTTAAACTGCTTTAATTTTTAAAGTTTTCATATCCATTTGTCCTTAGGTCATTTGCTAGTGAACACTGTTGAAGAGATAAAAGTTTTGGTTTCAATTCTAGCTGATAGCCCCCAAGTCATTTTTAAAAAATTTTTTTTATACTTTTGAAATCACTACTATATATATTGGGTACAATATAATAATCAATAGGGAATTGGCTCTAAAATAATAAATGTGAAATCTGTATAAATTAAAATATATTGAAATGTATTTTACGATCAGGCAGTACCGGGCGACATGATGTGTGTGTGTATATATATATATATATATATATTCCATTGAGGGTTGAATTCCAACAAGTGTAATTAATAGTGCTCAATCAAAGGAAGAAAATTCATAATTTTGTTTTCCTTTAAGTAAATACAGTCATATCTTGCTACGATGTGCAGACCGTTTCGATCATTATTGATCTCATCAGGCAATAAGCCTGAATGAATGGAGATATCTCTCTGTCTGTCTGTCTCTCTCTCTCTCTCTCTCTCTATATATATATATATATATAATTATGATATTAAGCACGTTTTGGAGTTAAAATCAATATAGAATTAGGTAATAATATATATATATATACATATATATATATATAGTGGCACCAAAAAGAAAGTCTGCACTTGTCATTTTTTCCAAAACTGCAAATTTAAGCTAAATTGAATGTAACTGTTTAAACAACCTATACCTCATTTGATTTGCCTTTTATTCCTCTATAGTTTTACCTGTTCATATTTGGTGCCACTGTATAAGTTTTGTGAGGATTAATCAGAATCAGGAATTGGAAATATTGGAACTTTTGGTGTATCAGAATCGGGAAAATTTGTGCATATTTTCCGATGCTGAAAAACAATTCCTTTAATTATCTTTTTTATTTGATTTTGTTTAAAACAAACTCTTCCATTGCTGGTAGTAATAACAAAATAATAAATATTTACCGATTTTAAACTACTAGTAAAGCTAACATCTATGGGTCACATCCACAAGTGTATTTTTTTTTTTTCGTTTTAGAAAATATATGCACATTTAATATGTTTTTACAATTATCGAGAAAAATAACCACTTTATAGTTAAATATTTAGTGATTTATAAGGAATTGGGATCGGTAATTGTATCGGAATCGGGGGAGGTGGGTATTGGAATCGTCTCATCACTAATATATATATATATATACACACACACACACATATATAAATGTCTGTCGTTGTGTAGAATGAGCACCAACTTAAGATCTCCATCGATGACATCACTAGGGCTGTGAAAACAGAATATCCTTTCCATTCTTTTGTATAGTATATATCTGGCACAGTCAATCAACCAAGAACCACATCACTCTATATAAAAGCATATAAGATATTAACGGATATACACTCAAGAGTCAAAACAATGAAAAGAATATGCTGTTGTCACAACCGTAGACATCACCAATCTTTCACCAATGCTGTCTAAAATGATTTAAACATGTTGCTTGGCGCTCAGAGAGTGAGCAAGCTCATCCACAAGCTTCTTTCCCCCCCCCCCCGCTTCTCTACCTGGTTGGTGCTAACGTGCCCAGGCTGTGACAATCAAAGGCAATCTGGCAGCACTTATCAGACTCATTTGTAATTGATCTTCGTCTATGGAATCTGGATTGATAGCTATATGTTGTGACCTAGCTCAAGATGAGCTGTCATGGTCAGAAATATGGTAAGAAGTCGGCTCAACCTGACCAGGATGATAAGCGCTACAAGTACCATTCCAATATTAAAAATACTTGTTGAGCGATTCTTTTGTATGATTGAAGTTTGCTCTTTCTACCCATCGTTTCCAATCCTCATGAGTTTTTCTTATCGTCTAACTGGCAATCCTACCAACCCTTATCCTTTAACTAGCAGGGATATCTGGCATCGCCCAGGGCTATGAAAAAACAAAATAGAAGAGTTATTTTGTTATTATTTTGATTGTTCAAGCTATTTTTCTCATCCTGGTTGTTTTTCTCACGTTTCGGACAATGTAATCTTTGACCATCTTCAAAATTACGGCAACCTTTTGTCTCTTGAGACAATGGCAGTCTACACCACCGGGTGCAGGCCTGGGTTGGTAATAAGAGAATCTTGGTTTGCCCATTTATCAGAGTTCTGCCCTCGGCATAGCAGGCAGACTCCAATGGAAAGGTAAAGCCAGTATAGTCGGTGCTAGCGCGTCTGCTGGAGCTGCCGGAAAGATGTTGCAGAGCTTCCCCATTCGCCTATCGGAACTCCAGATCGGATTTTTTGTCAGGGTTTACTCCCTTAGCCTCTGCCTTTCCCAAGACATCCACAAGGCAGTGGGGCTATCTGCCCATAGCTGGGGGAGTCTTCATGTGTACTATAAAAAAAATAGTAGAGGTAAAACTGTGTTTAACATCTTTGCATTAAAACTCCTATCTTTGTCTCTTTCTCTCTTCCCTGCGTTTTTCGCATCCATCTCCATCCCTCTCATACACATTTTCACCATCTATTCCTCCCTATTGTTTTAATATATTGAAAACTAGCAGGCCGCCTGACATTGCCCGGTCGTAAAATATGTAAAAATATATTTTAATTAATAAAAAAAACTGAGACAAGTGCATATGAGTATTGTTTTTTTTTTTTCTTAAACAGTTCACTTCTTGTAAGTAAAAAAAAAAAAAAATTTTTTAAATGAAAATACTCTGGCTAAGATTGAAACCAAAACCTAAAAACAGTGAGTCAAGTACGATAACCATTAGACCAGCATGACACAACCTGTTAGCAAACAGTTAAAAATCCTATCATTTCCACGTGCCAATTTTTAAATTTTGACCCCTTAGCAGCCCCTTTTTCCGGATCAAAACTGGTTAAAATGTTTTCTACATGTCTAAATAATCTATTTACCAAATTTCAAGTTTATAGATCAAAAATTTCTTGAGTGTATAGGTTGAGAATTGTTCTCACACACACACACACACACACACACAGATTCTCACTTTTATCGATATATAGATTATAATAGGTACTTATTCAGAACCTGAGTCAACGAACCGTCCCCCTGAATCATCCAATTTACAAAATTCCTGCTACTTATGTTTACTACGTTATAATCATAATGACTAATGTCCCTTACCCCCGACTGGCCTGGCCTCCGGGCCTTGATAAGTGGTGACTCCTGTGTAAAAAAAAAAAAAAAAAAAAAAAAACTTTGTGTCGGCATCTTTCGGCCTGGTTATGGAAGTAGCCAGGAAAAGCCAACGTGAATCTGCTTTTTTTTTTTTTTTTTACATGGTGGTCACCACTTATCAAGGCCCGGAAGCCACTCAGGGATAAGGGTTATATCGGATTTTTTTGTCAGGGTTTACCGATGGTAAAGTTAAAATACTAAAAAACAAGCTGTAAGAAAATAGTTGCCTTAAGTGAAATAAGTGTAATTATATGAAAAAAAAAAAAAATTGTTTTTCCAGAAAAGTTTATGAAAACATGTTTTAGTTTTTTTTTCAAGAAAAGTTTTTAACGACAAAAAAAAAAAAAATTGTGAAAAAATAATTTTTTTTGTGTGTTTCAAGAAAAGTAAAATAGTGATGCTGTCTTTAATTTTAACTTTGCACAGCCGATTCCATAATCTGTATTGGTATCCATTGTACTGCTTAAATAACCCCCACCCTGCATACTTGGCATTAAAGAATCACTTTGCTAATTTCTGTATAAAGTCCAAAAGTCTCAAATCCAATTTTCTCCGAGTTGTAAAAGTTAACACAAGTCAATCATCCAGGTGAGGGAGAGTGCGCAGAGACATGAATGTAATTACGCACAAGTCGTTGCTGCAGGACAGCGACTGATCGAATCGTCTTTGTCCACTTAATGACCACTAGTTGGAAGAAAGCATATTGCTTTGCTAAAAAACATTTGCTTCATGCAAAAAACAAAACAAAAAAACAATAAGAAACATTTGGATTAAACAAAATGATGAAATAAAAGAAAAAGTAATTTTTTTTTTTTTCATCTCAAAGTTGTTTTTGATGAAGAGTAACCAGTATTCCTCTTTGGAAGCATTCCATCATCATCATAAATTTTAGAAATAAATAATTAAAAAAACAGAGCTAAAGAGGCAATCACCATGGTAACAAGTGTAAATTAGAGTGTGCAATAGTACTGTCAGGAAAAATGTATTATCAAGAAGAGAAAAAAAAATCTATCTATCGATCTAATTTAAATATCTATAAAAGTGAGAATGTACATGTGAGAGGACACTTCTCAACCTATATACTCAAATTTTTGATCTACAGATTTGAAATTTGGTGTATAGGATATACAAGCATAGGTTGAGAAGTATCCTCACACATACTATATATATATATATATATATATATATATATATATATATATATGTATATAAATTTTAACAAGTGTAGATATTTAATAATTATTATAGTAAATAATTGTGTCAGCCCCCTTTAAGAAACTTGTTTCTTATCGTTGAGCACTTTAGCTAGCATGCACAGATCATCATATAATGATTAGATCACTCTGACAGACGTCAAAAACATTTAAAAAATGAATGTTTAAATTTCAACGATATTTTTCACGGTTAACAGTGGCCGAATGGATTTGGTTCTTACGAATGGAGTCAGAAATGGCTTCATTGCTGGGTTGGAATCTCTCGACCAGCGTTAATCATGACACCCTGCACTGTTTCGCTGTTTCACAGCTCATCAGTGCGGCTTGACAGGCAACTACCTCAAGCCAGGATTGAAACCCGACCGTCTGTACTACAGTCAAGGCTCCTAACCATTACGCTATTGGCGGCTGCTGAGCGAGTAGTGAGTTTAACGATGTTTTGACATCGTCCGAAATACCTCCGCTCGATTTGTTTACAAAAAGAGCGTCGCTTATATGCTAATGGTAATTCGTGTATCACTTCTCAATATGCTCAACTCAAGATGAGGAGCATTAATTAATTATATATAATTAATTATTTACATAGTTAAACAACTTCACCGCCTATAAGAGCCATGACAGCCAACAAACTGGAAGTCCAAGACTCGAGTGTCACTCTCATGTATTTTACATAGGCATCACCACTTATCAAGGCCCAGAGGCCACTCGAGGATAAGGGTAAAATAGTGTACAGTGTCAATTGGACAATATAGTAATCGTTAGTAATGAAAATTTGGTAAATTTATTAACTTAAGTGGAACGGCTCATCAAGAACTTGTTTACGTTGGACTTGAAAACAACCATATTGTAGTCAGCTGGACAGCACGCAAAAGAAAGACAGTTCCACAGGCGTGCAGTTCTAAGAAAGATACTTTGTTCATGGAATTTATGTTCAGGTTTAGGCACAGATAAAAGGTGTGGGAAATTATTGATAGTGGTTTCAGATAGTTGAGTGTTTTGGCAAGCGGGGACCATAAATTGGAGTTCAGTTGAGCACTTGCCATGAAAATAACGATAAAGCAGAGACAGACTCGCAACATCTCTTCTGTGAGAAAGAGGTTGCAGGGAAGAGAAAAGGGCATCCTCTACTAGACTACAAAGTCTATTTTGAACTCTATCAAGGCAGAATAAGTCCTTTCTAGCAGCTCCTGCCCAGATGTGGTAACAATACTCCATCCTTGAATGTATCTGGCTCTTATATAGGTAGAGAATTGCATCAGCAGTGAGATATCTACTGGATCAATAGAAGGACCCCACCATTTTTCCAGCGACCTTGGCAACGGATTTGATGTATGTATTCCACCCGGAAGCTTGTCAAAACATTGTACCACGTGCTCAAGATCAGATCAGAGGAGAGAGAATCAGAGAGAACTTGGCTGTTTACAGTCTTTGATGTGCTACCATAGATTGTAGTGTCATCAGCATAAATGTCTATGAATGATGTAAAGATGTGATTTGGAAGATCATTAATGTAGATCAGGAAGAGAGTTGGACCTAGGATGGACCCCTGAAGGACTCCAACATTAATACTGTGAGCTTCTGATTTCTGCCCATCAACTATTACTCTTATGAACCTATCAGAGAGAAATGATTTAATAATTGAGAAGACATTTCCAGCTATACCGTAGCTGGAGATCTTGTGAAGTAAACCTTTATGCCATACCCTATCAAAGGCCCTTGGTATGTCGAGCAATTGTTCTGGAAAGGAAGCCTTTATTGAGATTCGCCAATCCTATGAGATATAACTGTAAGCACATCTGCTGTAGATCTAGCAGAATGGAAACCATATTGCATGTCACTTAAGATGGTTATTTTTGTTGAGATGGTTTATTACTTCTCTATTTAACACAGATTCCAGCAATTTACTCATGACGCACAGGAGATTTATTAGTCTGTACTGAGAGAAAGATGACCGATCACCTGAATTCTTAAATACAGGGCATACTGATGAGGTTTTTTCAAGGTGATGGGAGGCAATTCTCCTTAAGACAATGCTTAAACAGTTAAACAGCTTTATAAGTATGAGCACTAGTTCTGATTGAAGTTCTTGGAGCATTATAATTGGAATGCCGTCAGGCCAGTTGCTTTACTGAAATCAAGGTTTTTGATTAGCTTGGCAACATCAGGTACCGATGTTCGTATGTCATATAGTATGTTTTCTAATACAAGAGGAAATATTGGGGGTTGGCGGCCTTGGTCGCAAAGAGTAGAATTAGCTGCAAAGTTTGTGGCAAAGAGTTTGGCTTTGTCTGATGCTGACGAGACTACCTCAGGTCCATTGATGATAGGTGGGATAGAGCACACGCTTCTATTCAGGATTCTGTTTGCTATTTCAAAAACTGGTGGGAACCAAGCTGCTGTTCAGCTACTTTGGACTTAACAGACTGAGCATACAACTCTCTCTTAAGTCAAGATATTGTAGAATGGGATTTACAATATTTTATTCAAATCAAGGAGTACGAAATAAAGGGGAAAAGTTCTTTATTCCATGGAGTTTCAAAGATAGGCTCTTCTCTTCAGAGAAGCAAATCTCTGTTAGCAAAAAGTATGTATAAATATCTATTTTTGCTGGTTAGCCTATCTTTAAAAACAGTCTAGAAAAAAATTGTTTTGAAAGGAAATAAAAGTTTATAGGAGAAATGTAAAAGAATACTCAGCAGTATCCAATAATTTTGGTTGCAAATTGTTATAATACAAGATCACACACACACACATATCTATATATATATAACAAATACTGACTCAAAGAGTCACGGGTGGTCTCGTATTTCATAATATAAATCTCACCTGTCTGTTTAAATGTATATATGCATGAATGTATGTATGTTTGTATGTCTTGCAAAAACTTTCGACAGAGGCGACAGGTTTTCACCAGATCAGTATCGTTTTAAAGCTCAACCCTTTGGATGACAAATATCGAAAAATTGGCTAAAAACATTTCTATCACCCTTAACCTGGCACTTTTCTACAAGGAGGGGTTGCTTTTTTGCTGATATTTTTTAAAGTCACCACCTCTTTTCGATTGTCTAACCTTAATTTAAACCTGCATCACTTCCGGTTTTGTGATGAGCGCAACAGCTAATGCATCACGTTTTTCTTTTCACTTTCTTTTCCTCCTTTGTGGTATGGGTTCAGGCCTGCCTGCCTATTACCACTTTTTTTTTTTTTTTTTTGCTCCACCAACACCCCTACACACACCTCCATTTTTTTTTTTTTTCTGGCTTCGCGTCACAGGTTCGAGCCTGCCTGTCTGCCTACTACATTTTTTTTTTTTTTCGCTCAACATGCACCTACAAACACCCGGGCACCCAGGCTAGTATATGATAAAATCCACTCGCTGTAAGATAAAATGCAAAAGATAAACGATTGGCCGATTAAATGTTTTCATTTGATCAACTTTTGCAATGTGCTTTTAGTTCCGATATTTCTACCAACATGAAAAGACAATTTATATTGAGAACAAACGAAAAAATGAATCCAAAAGTAGAAAAGTGGAAAAGTTTCCTTTGTTTCTCGACTTGCAGACATCAAAGAATCTACAAGAGTTCGAAATGCCAGACACAAGTCTTGTGCTACCCCTAATCAACCATGTCTTGACATTCGGTCAAACGTCCAACAAACGTTTATTCAGACTTTAATTTTAATTATAGAAGAACTAATTGAATTTTTTGGTTATCTTTTATATAAAATTGAGTCAGTCGGAATTTTTAATATTAAACTTTTATAATATTTAAGTCTGAATAGCCAATTCTTTTTCTTCTGCGTTGATCCATGTTGTTAAGAAGAAAAATAGTTCCAATTACTCTCCCTGTCAAATATTTTTTGATTAACAATCTATAATATAAATATCACCTGTCTATTTAAATGTATGTATGTTTGTATGCCTGCCTAAAACTGAAGACAGAGGCGACGGATTTTCATGAGATTGGTATCATTTTGAAGCTCGACGTCTCGGACGACAAATATCGAAAAAATTGGCCAAAAACATTAATTCCTTCACCCTCAATTGGGCAGTTTTCTACAAGGAGGCGTTAATATTTTGCAAGTCATCATATCGGTTGGATTGATTTTGCCTAATTTTAACGTTCGGAACTTCTAGTCATGTTATGGAGTAGTGGTAAGGCATCAGGTTTTCTTGCCTGCCTACTACAACTTCTTTTTTTTTTTTTTTTGTTCAACACACACCTACAAACACCAAGGCAACGCCAGGCACCCAGTCTAGTTATTTAATAAACAGTACATTAATCTATTTCATTAATCATATGAGGTAGATATTACAAAAATAAACATTTTATTTTCGATCGGATATTTTGTTTTTGATTTGTCATAAACAGAGGAAAAGGAGAGAAGTTTTTCTCCTCACATTCAAAAGTCCTAACACTGCTATCCACATGAAAGTCAGATATTTTTTGGAAGACTTTAATTCATGAATAGATTAAAATTAAGTTAGACTTTTAAAATAGTGATATTTAATTCTGAATAGCCAATTGCTTTTTATGTATTGCTCCACGTTTTAAGGAAGAAAAATTTGTCTAATGTACATGATAACGGATAAAATTGTCACCCTAGAAAAGATGACATGATTCCATTTCCGTTTGATGCAAACCGGTTTTCTTTTTTTGTTGCAGACCAGTTGTGTACAAATCCCAAGAGTGATAGGAGCATTCTATCATGTCTGAAAGTGACACAATGTTCAACGAGCGAAATCAGAGATGCGCCACTGTACAACTCATGCTCTCTACTGATCCAAGTTATAACAGGACTATTGCCAGCATGCTCAAAATGCAAATCTGGACAGTTCAATGCTTGATGGCACAGCTCAATGAAGTTTCCAGACATAGTTATAGTCTTTGGTGTGGTTTCAAGTGAGGACCACATCATGCCACCTCACATCTTCAAAGTTAGTTTGAAAGTCAACACCAAAATGTACTTGGATGTTCTGAAGAGTGGTGTGATCCCCTGATGCAACCAGGTGACCACTGTCAGATCTTGAATGTGGCCGCAGGACCCAGGTTTGGCTTCAAAAGAGTGCTACCCTTCTCTCATTGGCCCATCTCCTACTTTGACCTGAACCCGCTGGATTACTTTGTTTGCTTATACATCGAGAACATCACCAACATGACCTACCACAGCATCAAAGCCAGCTTGATCACCACCATTTGCTAAGTATTTGCTGAGCTCCCACTAGCACTTGTGGAAAAGGCATGCTTCCAGTTCTGGACCCGTATCGAGATGGTGATTGTGGCTGAAGGCGGCTACATTGAATAAATATCAGCTCTATTACATAATCAAGTTACTTGCGATAGGGTTGTTTTCTTTAGGGCGACAAATTTATCATTCCACCTTGTATAAAATAGTGCCACTCCTCCTCTCCTGGTATCAGTGTGATTAACGTTTGTTTTAATGCAAGGTACATAATTGTTGTGCATAACCCTTAGATGCGTATTCTGCCGGTCTTTATAGTAAGCAGAAGAGTTCATTGTAATCTGTAAGGTGGGCATCACAGCAATAAAATCATCATATAACGCAAATATTGATGAGTAGTGTTAAAATAATTTTATTTCCAATAGATTATTTCGTTAGAGAAAGGGGTAGAAGCTTTTTACCCTAACGTTCAAAACTCCTGACACTGTTACCTATATAAAAAATTAGACTTTGTTTTCATTATGGAAAACCTTAATCTCTTAACCAGTTGATTTTTTTTTTTTTTGTTATCTTATTTATAAGATTACGTCAGTTGAATTTTAAAGGTCTGACCTAAATAAAAATGAATTGGAAAAAATCGATGTTTGATTCTGACTAGCCAGTCATGTTTCAAAAAGTCTCCATTAGTTGGCCTGTTTTCTGGCATATCAAGCCTAAATGTTTCTCGCCGGAACTTTGCCACGGGATGCACAAGACTTTTTTATATGGATCCAAATCGGAAGAGAATGAAAGAATTTTCTTTTCTTTCTTTTTTTTTCTTTTTTTTTTTTCGGTAGTTTGATTATTGATTGTCTAGTAAATGTACATTTCTTTTCTATTTCAAACTAATTTACTATTTTTCAATCCTCAATTCGAGGTGGGGGTATAATTTAGTATCTGTTCTGTTGATATGAGATCGTTCTCTTGTTCATTGCCTTCTATTGAAGGGGATACTGTAGTATATGTTTATACATCAGGATACCATCTTCCCAGGCATTAGCTTCTTTTTTTTTGTTAGATGAGTGGGAGAGGGGAGTAATGATATACTAGCAAAAATAGGCAACCTTTGCTAGGAAATAAAAGTTTTTTTTTCTTTAATACTGTGTCATCTGCCAGAAAAATTTAAATTTCAATCGATTTCATAGTTTACATATTCTATCCAATCCAATAACTATTAACTGTTACAAAAGACAAATTCAAAATGGCACCTACATTTAATAGAAACTTAGTAACAAAAACAATATTACTAGAGAGTGCAAGAATGAGATAATGGTTCAATCTCAGCTCTAAATAATGACATGAAATTTTTACAATGATTACCAAAGTAATACAGAACGGAGGTCGATCTTTTCTTGTTTGTATATTTGTTTCGTATATACCGTATATTTCAGCGTATAAGTCGACCGTCAGATAAGACGAGGTACAAAAAATTGGAGCAAATTTTAATAAATTTAGTATATATCGGTTGTATAAGACGACTGCTAAATCACGAAACCATGTTTGTTTAGTCTAGGCTAGAGATTGCAACACCCGGTATCTTATGAAATATTGGTTTTTAAAGATGATTTTTTTTAATTTAAGGATCGTCTTATACGTTTAAATATACCGTAATTAAAAAAAAAAAAAAATCCAATTCTTTCTTTCTCTTCCGATTTGGATCCATATAAAAATTCTTGTGCATGTCGTCATGGCAAAGTTCCAGCGAGAAACATTTACCATAGCTTTAGGATGTATTCGCTTTAACTCGATACATGAAAACAAATCATTTAAAAAAAAAAGTTTTCTAATTAAAAACAAACGAACAAACAAAAAAAAAAATCAACTTTACAATTCAAACAGTAAAGAAAGAACAAAGACCCCCTCCCCCCCCCCAAAAAAAAAAACGTAATGCGAAAACTATACATTGAAACCGTTTCTCGGTCTTTTATTTGTTTTTAAAAAAAAAAAAAGGGAGAAATTTAATAATAGAAAAGAGTTAGTGTAAATTTGAGTAAAGCACACCGAAAATAACCTCCATTATTTGCTTCACAACTAGAATAGTAGTGAGTATTTATGATATAGTAATGACTAGGGCTATGACAACAGCATATTCTTTGCATTGTTTTGACTCTCGGGTATATATCCGACACAGTTAGACACAGTTAATCAACCGAGAACCACATCATACTCATTCTCTCTCTCTATATATATATATATATATATATATATATATATATATATATATATATATATATAAAGATATCAACGGATACACACTCGAGAGTCAAAACAACGAAAGGAGTATGCTGTTGCCCTAGTCATAAGTCACTGGATAAAGGTTATTCGTTTTATCATCAGGAATGAATAGTTTATTAATATTTTTTCATACGAAGTTTAGCAAATATTTTTTTATCCCCTCCCCCCGCCCCGACAAAAAGGAGGGTGGACCTGTAAATTCACCCTTGTCCGTTCGCACTTTTCTGAATAACTACCCCTTGGAATTTTTTTTTTTTGTAATTTTACAAAAATTAAACATTATATAAGTAAAAAAAAAAAAAAGTAACAGAACGGATTTTCCGACCCCCCCCCCCCACACACACAGGGGAGCTTATCGAGTTAAAATGGCTAAAATTGACTCTGTTATTATTAAAAAAGAATTGATGCCTTGGATTTTTTTTTTTTTTTTTAAATTCAATTTTCACCCTAAACAAAGCACAGTGCCACTTTGGAGTAGGGAGCTACTATCGGGGACATGTTGCTGAGGTCTTATGAAGGGAGATGAGTAGCAAGATGTCTGTTCACATTACACTTGAACTTCTGCATGTCAGTACAGTTGGGAAAGCAGAATCCCGGAAGGGAGTTCTAAAGTCTTGCAGTTCTGGGAAAGAAATTATTTGAGTAGAAAGCTTTCTTACACCTAGGGATCTCTACTGTGAAGGGGTGGGATTTAGCTGTTTGTCGGGGGGGGGGGGGTATTCAAGTATACAAACTTTCTGAAAAGTTATAACTAACTGTATAATTTTGTTTGTCTATACTTCACGATAACTCTTGGGTGTGTCCCAGGGGCTCTTTCAGAGCTAATAAAAACACTCCATTTTTGAGACTAATTTAGAAATAATAGCAAGATAAGCAGAGGGCACATACAGGATCTGGTACTCCCAAATGGTCAGCCATTTGGTACTGATCAGGCTAAACGTGACCTAACTTTGGTGACCGAACGGGAACCGATGTGTCAACGTGATTATTAGGGCTATGACAACAGAATACTCTTTTCATTGTTTTGACTCGAGTATATATCCTCCATAGGTAGACACAGTTAATCAACAGAGCACCACATCACTATATAAAAACATAAGATATCAATGGATACACACTCAGTCCAAACAATGGAAAGAATATGCTGTTGTCCTAGCCCTAGTGATTATGCCATATATTTTTTTTAAAGTATTACAATAGGACTCTACAGACAAATGTATCTTTAGTTGACCTTTGATGAGTAAATATTTTCATTTAGTAGCCAAATTCATGTGATTTTTTGGAATATGACATTTTTATTCTGTAACGAGTACATGCATTATAAAAAAAATTTTTCTGTATTTTTTTTTAAATTCTAAACATAGTGAAACTTGAAGATATAAAAATTGGAATTTTTAAATGATTTTTTTTTAAACTGCCTTTGTTAAAAAGAGTATATTGTCCCATTAAACTTGTTTAAATAATTATATTATACTCGTTAACAGAATACTCTTTTCATTGTTTTGACTCGAGAATATATCCGACATAGTTAGACACAGTTAATCAACCGATAACCACATCACTCCATATAAAAGCATATAAGATATCAACGGATACACGCTCGAGAGTCAAAACAACGAAAAGTATATGCTGTTGTCCTAGACGTATTAATGAGCAAAATATTGTTACACAAAAAAGATTTTACAAATTACGAATCCTATTTTCGTATATCTCATAGTTAACTGGTTGGTTGAAAAAAAAAAAAAAAAAAAAAGGAATTAAAACCATTTAACCGGCAAATCCTATTTCTCGCTGTAACTGTAACCAAACGCAATAGTAGTTAATTTTCTTACGTATTTGTTTATTATCTATTTTTTGTATTTTTTGCGATTGAAATTATTTTTAAGTCTTTTCTATTGCATTAGATTCCGTTCTCTTGTCATAGCCCTAGTTATAACATCTAACCTTTTTTATGAATGAAGCATAAAAAAATTGTACAATAAGTAACTGTTACTAAAGGCAACATTTCACACACACACACACACACACACACACACACACACATATATATATATATATATATATATATATATATATATATATATATATATATATATATATATACGCAAAGACAATAAAATGACATAGTTAACCGGTTGGTTAAGAAAAAAAAAAAAAAAATGAAGAAATTAAAACCATTTAACCAGTAAATCCTATTTCAGTTCCCTTTAATTTTAAAAGTGAATTTTTCACTGTAACTGTAATCAAACGTAGTTACTTTTCTACGTATTTGTTTGCTTTTTTTTTTTTTTTTTTAATATTTTTTTTTTTTTATGATTTAAACTATTTTTAAGTCTCCACCCCCCGCATTAGGTTAGGTAGTTTAAAGACGTTAAAATTACTTGTAAATGTTTATTAATATTTTTAAGATTATGCTAACAATAGACTTTTTAGTTTGTTAAAAACGGGCTAAGTGATCTATGTCATGTTGGCTTTCGTTACAATTTGCATTTACAAAGCCATTCGACGGAAGTGACGTCAGACAAATTTTAAGGTACGGATGAATATAATGTTACCCTTTTTTTTTTTTTTTTTAGCAAATATAAAAATACAGGTTTAGGTAATTTTTTACTTGGTTTCCACCTTAACATTTTCCTTTTTAAAATGACGACTTTTATAGTTTTTCAGGTATGCTGAAAACAGATTTAAAGACTAGTTGCACGGTTGCCTGTTATACTATAGAGATGGCCAGTAATTTGAATCATAGAAATGGCATTAAATAACTAGAAAAGTGTTGATATGCCGTTAAACAAAACAAGAAACCAACCGGAGAGTTGTATTTATTTGCTTCTTCACTGAGCAAATTAGACACAAGGCCGTTTTTTAATGTGGAGAGAGGGGGGGGGCAGCTCCGGATGGGGTGGGAAAATGGGAGCTGGATATTGAGAGTTAGTCTGAAGGGTGATCTCTACATTGACCAAGGTCTTATATGTGGGGGTCCCCCCCTCCACATATGGTCTTTGCTTGCAGCATCTGCCGGAACAGATATTACACTTTGATCTTGTCACCCGGGCTACGGAGGGCCGCGGGAGAGTGCCAACCTGAGATTTGTCTACGATGTCAAAATCATGTCTTTTATTTAACCAAGTTCGTACGTAATAAAACAAACGGTTGTCATAGATCAAAAACAAAGGAAAGGCGGTCACATCTATGAAAAGAAAGAAAAAATGTACTTATTCTTAAATGGCAGACAAGAGTCTAGAAGCCACAAAACGGCTGACGATATTAGATTCAAACTGCTGTCCTCATCTAAAAATGGTGGAATAGTTTGCCTATTTTACTCAGCGATATTCTAATAGTATCTCTCTTGAATTTAAATAAGAAGTAGTGAGTTCAAGTCTTGGTGAGCTGTCTCGAGTCTCAACTATGAGCTGTGATGTTTAATTCTTAGTCTGGTAGTCGAATTCATAGAAATAAGGAAGCAAAGAAAAATGTGAAAATCACAGAACATTATAAAAATGATAATATAGGGCTCGGGACTAGGAGAAGGATTATACAAGGTTTTTATTAACAATTTAAGTTAAGTTTTTGTTTAACCGTTATATATATTTTGTTTTGTAAGCATGGATATTTTTAGAGCAGAGCTCTGCAAGTGTTAAGTCTGATGTTTAATTTAGTATTCCTACGAATTTAAACTGCCTTTTTTTTTTTACAATTTTATTTTAGTATTTTTTTATTTTTTTTTTTTACATTACACTTATCAAGGCCCGAAAACCACTCGAGTATAAGATTAATGAATATACCATAGTTACTGAAACAACAACATATTAATAGTGGTGGGGTAGAAAACCATTATTTAAAGAACTTGTTCACATTGGACTTGGAGGCAGAAAGCAAGCCAGAAAAACAGTTCTACAAGCAGGAAGTTCTGGGAAAGAAGCTCTGTTCATGGAATTTGTGCTTAGATTTAGGCACAGATAGAGATTAATGGGAGGGAATCATGATGGTAGTTAGAAAAGTTATTTTGTGAAAGTTTGGTAGGGGGGGCATAAATTGGTTTTCATACATAAAGTAAATTTCACAGTGTATAAGGATTATTTAACACCGGAGATATTCATAATCGTACCCTACATACCCTATTTCCAAAAGAGGGGAGATAAAGCATATGAGAAATATTTGCTGAGGTTTTTGGGATATATATATATATGGCTTGAGGTAGTTGCTTGTCTAGCTACACTGATGAGCTGTGAAACAGTACTGTATGTGGATGACTCTAATACTCCCTATCTTAGGTTGAGCATTTGGGAAGTGTATACAAATTATCATTAGCGTATGAAGCAATGCTCTTTGTGTAAACAAATTGAGCTTAGGTACTTTGGACAATGTCAAAAACATTGTTAATTCACTGTTTGCACAGCAGCAGCCGTATAGCACAACGGTTAGAAGCTCTGACTGTCGTTTGGGCGATCGTGTTTGGATCCTGGCTTGAGGTAGTTGCCTGTCTAGCTGCACTGATGAGCTGTAAAAAAGGAAAACGGTACTGTATATGGGTGACATATATAGAATAAAGATGAATTGAAGTACCCTACGAAGCAGGTTGTAAACACTAGTTCGTGTTTGTCGACAATTGATATTCATTTCTAATATTAGAAGAGAAATCTGTTTTAAAATCGATAGCAAATCTGATCATTATAAATTTGTGATGTCGATTTTTTTTCCAAGTTAATCTCTTCTAAACGTAAATGTTTAATATCAAGTTTAAAATAGTGTTCATTGATTAAAAGCTTAAAACCGAAAAGAATTAAAAACGAATGTTGAGCATCAAATATCCAGAAACAGTTTTATTTTTCTCTTTAACATGTGTGTTTGCATGCATGCGCACGCGCGTGTGTGTGTGTATATATATATATATATATATATATATATATATATATATATATATATATAATTTTCTCTCAAAAGTAAAAACACACTTATGAGGGGAGTGATCTAGAGATTTTAGTCTTACTGGAAGTTTAAATCAATAAATATTATTTTATTATTACTACAAACAGTGGAAGATGTTTCTTAAGGCAAAATCAAATAAAGATAATTAAAGGAATCGGTTTTGGCATCGGAAAACAGGCTAAAGTTTTTCTGATACCGATTCCAATACCCCAAAAAGCTCCAATTTTTTTTATTCCGATAAAATCGTCTCAACACACACATATATATAATGTGCGTGTGTGCATAATTTATATATCTACATGCACAGGATTCAGACCTAAACTAATTGACCGATCAGTATTAATTTTAAAACACCTGTTAAGCATTAGGGGTGGTAATGTGAATTATATTTATGTAAATTTCCTTTCATGCAATCATGGAAAGTAGGTGGAAGCCCTTCGTGGAAATTCAGGTATCTCCAATTTTTTTGTAACATTTCAGATTTGCATAAAACTTGATTCATTGTCATTAAAAACTAATGTGTGTATTATATATATATATATATGGACACATGTGTGCGTAAATGGGCGTATATTTATGTATGTGTGTATAAATGGACGCACACTTATGTATGTGTGTGTAAAGCATTGCCAGGGCTGCTGCGAAGAATGTAGGCTCTGTCTACCATGCTAGAAAACTACTAACACCCGAAAGTATCCTGTACCTCTATAAGGCCACCATTCGCCTATGTATGGAGTATTGCTGTCACATTTGGGCTGGTGCATCTGCTACTAGTCTCTCGCTCATAGACAAGGTTCAAAAGAGAGTCGCCAATCTGATAGGCCCTGAACTGGCATCTAAGCTTCAGCCTCTGTCCCATCGACGAAACGTTGCATCCCTCTGCCTGTTCTACAAGTATTTTAATGGTGAATGCTCTGGCGAACTGCAGATACTTGTGCCCCCACGACGTAGACACCCTCGACAAACCCGACAGGCAGCTAAATCCCACCCCCACACAGTAGAGATCCCTAGATGTAAAAGATCTTTCTACTCCAGTAGTTTCTTCCCCAGAACCGCTAGATTCTGGAATTCCATTCCAGGTCCCTGCTGCCCCAACTGTACTGACATGCAGAAGTTCAAGTGTAACGTGAACCGACATCTTGCTGCTCAAATCCCAACATAGTACCCCAGTAGTTGTTGCCGCTGATAGTAGCCTCCTACAATGTGCCTTGTTTGGGGTGAAAATGTAATAATAAATGGACGCATACTTATGTATGTGTGTAATTGGGCGCATACTTATGTATGGGTGTATAAATGGATGCATGAATATGTAAACACATATGTATATACCTATATGGCATGCATGTGTGTGTAAATGAACTCATGTATGTGTGTGTGTAAATGAACACATGTATGTATGTGTGTAAATGGACGCATAGTTATGTACATGTGTATGTATGGACGTAAAGTTATATACTTATATGCGTGTGTATGTATGGACGTAAAGTTATATACTTATATGCGTGTGTAGAGACGCACGTTTATGTACCTGTGTGTGTATATATGGACGCACGATTATGTATGCGTGTGGGTATATTTATGTGTGTGTTTACATGGACGCATATTTATATATGTATGTATATATGAACACACATCTATATGTGCACAAAATTGGACACGTTTACGGATATATCTGTGCGTATGTATGTATATTATCTTCAAAGAGAGATTTTTCTGAGATTAATTTTGCTTATGGCCTTTTTCTTTTTTCTTTTTTTTTGCATTGAATATTTTTAATTCTCATTTGTTTTCAACGATTCGTTTGAAGTTGATATTTTTAATCCATACAATTTTCAGAATTTGGCTTCAGTAGTAAAAATAAAAAAAAAAATCAACGAAAATCTGAAGTGTCATTTAACTGTGAACACTACGAATGAAAAATAAAATAACAATAAAAACTGTGATATTATGTTACAGATTTAAATGTCATCTATTTTATCTAATATATAAAGTAAAGTTAGTCTCTTAATTATATCTATATCATCGGTAGCGTTATTCTTACAAAATTAATTACTGAATGCCATCTTTTATTCCATTTAAACACACACACACAGTAGGACCTCGGGATACGGTGGCCCTAGGATACGTTTTTTTTTTTTTTTTTCAGGTTACGATGTGGAATACGATGTTTTTCCGACCCCTGGTTACGGTACCCCCCTCCCGCCTTACCATGTTATTTATAATGTTATTTTATTATATATATATTTATTGTATACTGTATTGTATTTTGTTACTAATTTTTAATGCCATATCGCTGGGGTCTACTATATATATAACTGTATTCAAATTCCAAAGTCACATCATTATTCACTTAATCCACGTTCATATTGTTTTATTGCTGCGTCTTACACGTGTTTCATTGAATGACATGCATATACCAAACAAATCGTCAGAGACTCATATTAGTTCCACACGAAAAATATATAGTTTTTCCCCCCTTGGATGGAAAAGGATAAGTATTGTTAAAATAAATTTTAAAATTTCAGAAATGATAAGAAAGAAAAAAAAAACAATCTATATATCTATAAAAGTGGAGTTGTCTGTGTGTGTCCATTTCCCTAGTTAACTACTGTGTCAATTTTTTAGTATACATCTTCGAGATTTGACATAAGAGGTATTGAGATTTGGGAAAATCTTTTTAATCGGTTTTCGGCCAGAAATTTGTCAAGGGGTCAAAGTTCAACGATTTGACCATTGAAAACTTTACCAAACTCATCCGCCAATTTTGTGTCTAAACATTTGACTTTTTAAATGTAGATTTGGACATAGGGCAAACTTTATAATTTGATTTCAGCCCAAAACAGTAAATGTTTAGAGGTCAAAATTGGGATCCAAGTTTTTTAAAAATTTTGACCTCGGCGGTCTCTACCAAATTACTCAGCTAATTTATTGTGTAAACATTTAAAATTTTACATTAAAGGTATGCAGAGATAGGGCAAGCTTTTTAATCAGTTTGGGTCGAAAATTTAGCTGCCAAGGGATTAATATTCAAAAGATTTAACTTTTGCGGTTTTTAGCAAACTTCTCAGCCAATTTATGGTCTAAGCTTTTGAAATTTTACATAACGGGTATTCAGACATGTGGTAAGCATTTTAATCCGTTTGGGGGCGAAAATTTCGCTGCCAAAAGAGTTCACCTTTGCAGATTCTACCAAACTCCTTCACCAAGTTTGGGTCTAAACGCATGAAATTTTAGATGTAAGTAACTTTGGACATGGTCAAACTTTTTATTTGGATTTGAGACAAAAACAAATGTTAAGGGGTTAAATTTGGGGTCAGAGTTTAAAATAATTTATTTATGCGGTCTCTACCAAATTACTCAGACAATTCTTGGCCTAAACAGTTGAAATTTCACATAAAGGGTATTCACACATAGGGCAAGTTATGTGCATAAGGCCCGAGCAAAGCCGGACTGAACTGCTAGTAAATCATATAAAAAAAAAGTAATAAGAAAATTTTGTAGAAAATATTAAAAGCTACTGGATATGAAAAAGTGACCTTTAATTACTATTTCTGTATAAAATATAAATTTATGCCTATTTTACGACTGGTCAACGCTGGTCAGCCTGCTAGTGTTTATATACAGGGTGTTCAAATGAAATATATACTCTTTAAATGACCATGAAACCAACATTTATTATAAAAAAGAAAAGTTACATACATCAAAATACTGTGAACAAATATAGAAACCATCTAATTATCGAAAGTGTTCAAATTATTGGCAATTGTGGTTCATGAACAGCTGACAACGGTCACTGATTGAATCAAAAACGTTCCTAATCAGTTCAATCGGTATGTTGTTACATCTTCTTTCAATGGTTGCTTTCAACTCATTCATTGTAGCTCATTTTGTGGTGTGAACCTTGTGTTTCCTTGCACCTCAAAAACAGAAAAATTCCAGTGGGGGGGGGGAGTGAGTCAAATATGGTGGCCGTAGACAGTACTCGGTACTTCCTCTTCGTCCTAACTATCTGTTTCGCAGGTGACTGTCCAGATATGCTCTTACGGCAAGATGATAGCTTCCTGCTGGAAGTGCCATGCTTTATTCCTAAAAATCTCTTGGGAACGTGGCATAGCGTATACATGTAGCAAGTTGAGATAATTTAAAGAGTATATACATTTTATTGGGACACCCTGTATATAAACATGTAACAATATATATATATATATATATATATATATATATATATATATATATATATATATATATATATATATATATATATATAGTAGTGATCAGTACAGTTGATGCTAGAGGAAGTCATACACACGCACAAAAAAAAAAAATAGGGAAATTTTTATTAATTGATACATAATACCTATAATTAACATTTCACCAAAAATCGGAGATATCTAAATTTTCAAGAACTTCCACCTCGTCTAGATAAAACTAAATATAGCCCACATTAGGACCTCTTATGCTTAGCAGCAGTTCCAAAGTTAATAATGATTGGTTAATTAGTTTATGAGTGAATCCTATACATTAAACTACATGAACATACGCATACCTATCTTTATATAAATAAATAGACGTTAAGATTAACTTTGGTTTTCGTTTTTAAAGCAAATCTTACATTTCATAAGTGATTGCTTTGACTTCCGGTTTAATAGTTTCAACCCAATCAAAGAGAATCCTCATCTTTTTCTCATGCGCAGAAGAACGCCATCAATTAATGCTTATGTTTTGTTGTTTAGACTGATTGGAAATTAACTAAATAAAAATCCAAATCATTCTTTTAATGAATGAAATGCTTTTAAATGTGAACCGGTTCCAACCGGCTGTTAACAGTACAAGATTTGCTTTCTTTTTTTTTTTTTCTCTTTGAAGCAGAGAAAATGTCAAGCTGACACTTAATTCTAAAGAGGAGCTTTTTATAGTCTCTCTCTTTCTGCCTTGATCTATCTCTCTCCTCTTGATCGCCGTCCTTTCCTTGATCTCCCTCTCTCATTGATCTCGCTCTCCTCGCTATTGTTTCTCTCTCTCTCTTCACTAGACTCTTGTCTCTCTTATCCTTGATCTCTCTCTCCTTACCTTGATCTTTCTTTCTCTCCCTCTCTCTCCCTTTCTTAATCTCTTTTTTCTCTTTTCCTTGATCTCTCTCTCGCTTTCTTGCTCTCTCTCTCTCGCTTTCTTGATCTCTCCCCCTCTCGCTTTCTTGATCTCTCCCCCTCTCGCTTTCTTGATCTCTCCCCCTCTCGCTTTCTTGATCTCTCCCCCTCTCGCTTTCTTGATCTCTCCCCCTCTCGCTTTCTTGATCTCTCCCCCTCTCGCTTTCTTGATCATTCCCCCTCTCACTTTCTTGATCTCTCCCCCTCTCGCTTTCTTGATCTCTCTCCCTCTCGCTTTCTTGATCTCTCCCCCTCTCGCTTTCTTGATCTCTCCCCCTCTCGCTTTCTTGATCTCTCCCCCTCTCGCTTTCTTGATCTCTCCCCCTCTCGCTTTCTTGATCTCTCCCCCTCTCGCTTTCTTGATCTCTCCCCCTCTCGCTTTCTTGATCTCTCCCCCTCTCGCTTTCTTGATCTCTCCCCCTCTCGCTTTCTTGATCTCTCCCCCTCTCGCTTTCTTGATCTCTCCCCCTCTCGCTTTCTTGATCTCTCTCTCTCTCTCTTTCTCTTCCTTGATCTCTCTCTCTTTCTCTTCCTTGATCTCTCTCTCTCTCTCTTTCTTGATCTCTCTCTCTCTCTTTCTTGATCTCTCTCTCTCTCTTTCTTGATCTCTCTCTCTCTCTTTCTTGATCTCTCTCTCTCTCTCTCTTGATCTCTCTCTCTCTCTCTCTCTCTCTCTCTCTCTCTCTCTTGATCTCTCTCTTTCCCTCTCTTTCTCTTCCTTGATCTCTCTCTCTCCCTCTCTTTCTCTTCCTTGATCTCTCTCCCTCTCTTTCTCTTCCTTGATCTCTCTCCCTCTCTTTCTCTTCCTTGATCTCTCTCCCTCTCTTTCTCTTCCTTGATCTCTCCCTCTCTTTCTCTTCCTTGATCTCTCTCTCTCTTTCTCTTCCTTGATCTCTCTCTCTCTCTTTCTCTTCCTTGATCTCTCTCTCTCTCTTTCTCTTCCTTGATCTCTCTCTCTCTCTTTCTCTCTTCCTTGATCTCTCTCTCTCTTTCTCTTCCTTGATCTCTCTCTCTCTCTTCCTTGATCTCTCTCTCTCTTTCTCTTCCTTGATCTCTCTCTCTCTTTCTCTTCCTTGATCTCTCTCTCTCTTTCTCTTCCTTGATCTCTCTCTCTCTCTTTCTCTTCCTTGATCTCTCTCTCTCTCTTTCTCTTCCTTGATCTCTCTCTTTCTCTTCCTTGATCTCTCTCTTTCTCTTCCTTGATCTTTCTCTCTCTTTCTCTCTTCCTTGATCTCTCTCTTTCTCTCTTCCTTGATCTCTCTCTTTCTGTCTTCCTTGATCTCTCTCTCTCTGTCTTCCTTGATCTCTCTCTTCCTTGATCTCTCTCTCTCTCTCTCTCTTTCTCTTCCTTGATCTCTCTCTCTCTCTTTCTCTTCCTTGATCTCTCTCTCTCTCTTTCTCTTCCTTGATCTCCGTCTCTCTCTCTCTCTCTCTCTCTCTCTCTTTCTCTTCCTTGATCTCTCTCTCTCTCTTTTCTTGGGCACTCTCTCTCTCTCTTTTCTTGGTCACTCTCTCTCTCTTTTCTTGGGCACTCTCTCTCTCTCTCTCTCTCTCTTTTCTTGGGCACTCTCTCTCTCTCTTTTCTTGGGCACTCTCTCTCTCTCTCTCTTTTCTTGGGCACTCTCTCTCTCTCTCTCTTTTCTTGGGCACTCTCTCTCTCTCTCTTCTTGGGCACTTTCTCTCTCTCTCTCTCTCTCTCTCTCTTTTCTTGGGCACTCTCTCTCTCTCTCTTTTTTAGTTAGTCTCTCTCTTTTGGTCTTTCTCTTTTTTGGTCTCCCCTCTCTCTTCTCTCTCCTCACATGTCAATTGATAGTGGTAAGGGATGCTTTAGAAAAGCAAAGTACTTGATTCTGGATTTCATTGAAGTTCTAATCAATGATTTATTTTTAACGGCCGTATCATTAATAAAAAAAAAAACTTAATTAATCTTAGAAAATTAATACTATTGAGAAAAATGTTAGTGCTTTTCTTTTTTTTAATTAACATTTTTTGTTCTGTGTTTTATTTTTTGAAAAGACATGATTGAGTTGTTCATAAAAAAATGTTACTTGAGATTTTGAGGACTAAGCTAGGTACGGTAAACGATGGCGTACTCTTGCCACATCTGGGCATGAGCTGCTAGAAGCAGATTATCCTGCCTTGGCAGGGCTCAAAATAGACTTCCTTGCTTAGTGGAGGGATGCCCTTTTCTCTTCTCTGCAACCTCTTTCCCACAGAAGAGACGTTGCGAGCCTGCCTCTGCTTTATTATTATTTTCATGACAAGTGCTCGTCTGAGCTTCAATCTATGGTCCCCCGCTCGCCAAACTTTCACGAAAAACACTCGTCTAACCAAAACCACTATCAATAATTTCCCATACTCCTTATCTGTGCCTAAATCTAAAGTAGATTCCATGAACAAGGCTTCTTTCTTAGAACTGCACGCCTGTGAAACTCTCTTCCTGCTTTCCAGCTGACTACAATCTGATTGTCTTCAAGTCCAACGTAAACAAGTTCTTGATGAACTGTGACCCTTAGTAATCCAATTTACAAAATTTCCACTACTTACATTTACTACGCTATAATCACATTGACTAATGTATACCCATTAATCCTTATCCTCGAGTAGCCTCCGGGCCTTGATAAGTGGTGATTCCTGCGTAAAAAAAAAAATTTCAAGTGTAATGGAACTGCAGTTTGGTGTTAAGAGCAACTCCTTTTAGTTGTCTATTATTATTATCATCGCACTCTATCTGTAAGAATATTGAGCATTTTCTTTGTACTAAAACTGCTACCTTAATAATGAAGCAGATTTTTGTATCACGCTTATTGAGTACGAATGTCGAGAGGGGAACTAATGTTGTGTAGGTGTACATATTAAGGCTGGGTTCATATTGGGGCACATGTATAACGGGACTCATGTACAGACATAACGATAGTGATGATGAGGGAGAGAAGACATATATATTACAGTTCTGGGATGCCTGGGACTTCATATATATACTGACTGGAGAAGTATACAAGTTCTTAACACATATTAGAGGAGAGGGAGATACTTCACTTATGATGATGGTGGTGGGAGCACATAATACTTGGAAGGGTTTACACAAGAGTTCGTTATAATTGATGATAAACACATTTACCTTTTCTGTTGTAACTGAATGACGACACAAGACAACACGTACAAAACATGATGACTATTTATTGGATCGACCGGTCGAATGACGTCAGGAATTCACTTGTATCTACATGGTTAATCTTCTACCCCTTCGCCTCTAAGGGGAATCTCCTTTGACTATGTCAGCTCTTAGCTGATCAACTCTCTCTCTGACTAACTGACAAAAATTCGAACCCACAATATGGAGAAATGTCCTTTGTCTATGACGTCAGAAGTGTGTTTTTCAAACGTGACTAATTTCATGTGGCTATGCATATGTTTGTCCAAAACACACTTTTGACAAACAAAGAATCCTCCATTCTAACCTAACCTATTTTTAAACAATATATTTTTAATTTGCATTGTTCATTCTTTTACTGGCATATTTAATATTCAGATTCCTAAAAGAATTAACAATAGCCTTAATTTCTAACATTCCATTTCTTAACTTTGCCTACAGGGTTCGATTCTAGGCTTATCATAATCTCATTTTCACTTATTTAATATTCTTATTTACATTGAAAAGGGGGCAGCCCTTTCCATGTAACACTAACTTTACTTTTTATATTAGATTCAAGTATACATTCATATATAAGATGAGATATAAATAGCATAAAAAATCAAAATTTTAGAAATTAAATAAAAAAATTAGCATTTATTTATTTATTTGCTAACTGTTATCCTCATCTTCATAGTTGTTGTTTCACCACGTTTTGGCCAGCTCATCCTCTGGCCTTCTTCGGGTGGTTAACTGCAACGGAAGACTCAGTATTCCTATCCTGTCATGGTCAACCACCTGAAGAAGGCCAGAGGATGAGTTGGCCGAAACGTGGGGAAACAACAGCAATTATGAGGATAACAGTTCACAAATAAATAAATAAATATATAAATTACTCATCTCCAAAAATTTCAATAAAATAAAAACAGCGGGACCTGTGGGGATTCTACAGAGAACTCATTTACATGTAATGTATTAATGTTGGCGTTCTGTAGATGTTCAGCGTAAATGGAGACGTTCTGATATTATTGTAGCTCTTTTGTTAAAACTGCAGAAATATTTACCTAAGCTAGCAGGGATACACGGCATAGCTCGGTCATAAAGTACGTTTAAATATGATATTTTAATTCTTGGAGATTTCCTATATATTATTATAGAGTTAATATTGTATCGATTTTTATATATTATGAAGTTGCGATTTCAAAAATAAAAACATATATCCATATGACTTTGGTGTATCAGCTTGAATTGAAACCAAAACCAAAACTTATGAAAAAAAAAAATATATGTGTGTGTGTGTGTGTGTGTGTGTGTGTGTGTGTGTGTGTGTGTAACTTGAGTTCCTTCAGCTAAATTCGAAACCAACAGTTTCTGATATGAAGAGTTTTTGATAAAATTATTTACAAATAAAAAATTGATTACTGCAGTGCCATCAGCTATAATTGAACCCGAAACCAAAACTTATGAAGAATTCTTGGTAAAATTATTTATTACAAGAAAAATTATTTATTACAATCAATAACAAACGACAGTTACTCGGATGTAAGCGTGACACACAAAATAAATAACACACACGCTATCCTATTAATATATGGAAAATATACAAATTAACATTCTTTCTTTTTATATGTTTATTGTTGAACCGTAAAGGCAGAAATTTATCTTTTTACAACTTTTTTGTTTAATATTTTCCAACGTGTGAATTAATTCTGATTCAATTGCCGATTGTATTCTAAATTTTTGATTCCGCTACAAATTAACGATTCCGATTCTTTTCAAATCTGTGTATTTAGAGTTTTTATATTTTTGTTTTTGTTTTTTTTGACTGGATTGCAAGCATGAATATATTTTCGCAAACATAGAAATACACTTGTGGAGGTGATCGATATAGCATAGATGCAGAATGTTCATTAATATTCATGCTTTATTAGTTTAAAATCAATCAATATTAATTTATCAATAATACCAGCAATGGAAAATCATGTTTCGTAACAAAAATAAACCAAAAATAAACGAAAGAATCGTTTTTGGCATTGGACAATAGACACATTTTTTTTTCTAATACTGAATCCGATATCATGACTTGTTCCGATTATTCTGATTCCCAATTGTGATTAATCATCTCAACACTGATGTTAATATACCACAATCACCATCATGTTATTCGGTTTAACGCATTCTTTATATGCTGCCATGTGTTCGACAGTTTTAAGAAATTGACTTTCAAAGTAACCTATCTCATTTTTGAATCCTTGGAAATGAAATTTCATAATTTGTGCATTCGTTCTTTTTTTGTGGACTCCAGTTCACAAAAAAACAACAACAACAAAAAAACAAAAATAAAAAAAACAGATCGACCAAGATGACTATGGAACTTTCTTGCACAGATTCAACCGAGAAATAAAAACAATTCGAAAAATTGAAAAATTACAATAAAAGCTCATATTTAACAATACGTGCCTGAATAAAAAGATGCTGCCTAAATACACAATATATATATATATATATATATATATATATATATATATATATATATATATATATATATATATATATATATAAAATGGGTTAAGAAATTCCAACGAGAGAAAGATGTATATTTAAATAAGGGGGTGGTCACCAATATATATATATATATATATATATATATATTAGTGCAAAGTTCTCTGTAAATAAAGAAATAGAGCACTATGCGAGTGTGGGGTCAATGTTTGTATGAAAACATTGTAGATATTATTACTAGTGGCGCCTGTCCTCATGGCCTGGTGGTTACAGCAACTAACTATCGACTCAATGGTTATTTCGATCCCAGGTTTGCGTTGGGTGCTGCTGCAGCCACACTGAAGAACTGTGATACAGTAAAACAGCTTTTCTGTGGATGATATGAATTCAACGACTTTTATGTTACAACAGTTCATATCATTTATTTAGGAATCTCTGTTATCTTGGAAAATGTGGAAAAACCTGTGAAGTGAATTTGTATGACAGATTAATTTGCTAAACATTGATTATATATATATATATATATATATATATATATATATATATTTAAAATTGTACAGGAGGTCAGAAAACATTGGTACCGTTAGTTTCAAGCCTAACATAAGGGGGACCAGTTAATGATAAATCGTAAATAATGTTAGGCTCTCGTCAGCTAACGAGAGCCGACGGTACCAATGTTTTTCTGACCTTCTGTACAATTTTAAATAAATATTAAGCTCTTATATTGAAAAGGGTTTTTTTTTGTAATCGAGCATTTTGTTAGAATTATTTCCAAAAAAACTATATATATATATATATATATATATATATATATATATATTTAATTAAATACCAAAAAACAAGAAATGGGCAGGTGAAATTATTAAAATATCCTTAAGGCCTTATCGTCTGACCCTCTAAGAGGAAACGTCAGAATGATAAATTAAAAACTAAGAAACGAATGAGGGAAGAAGGGAATTTTTGGTTTCAGTTGGAAGAACAGTGAAAAAAAAAAAAAAAAAAAAATCTCACTGTTCAGGTGGTTTTAAATCAATGAATATCTCCAACTGATGTTTCAGAATCTTTTGTCTACACAGGCTAGGTCGAGAGTTGTTAATAACTAGCGCCTCAATAATATTGAGATGATAGTTCGACCTCGCACTGTATAAAACAGAAAACCACCCATCGGAATATTGCTCAGAACACCTATTTATACTCAACAGGTGATTCCCAATGGCGGACTCATGAGCTTGGGAGTGCCCGGATGTTCTCGAAACCTGGTGTAGTTGAATATTCCGAGGGATATGTTGGGATATTCTCATTTCTAATCTTTGGGATGTTTTGCCAACGTAGTCAGCTCCACACTGACAAACAAATTTATAAACAACAGAATTCTTTTGAATGGTTGGCAAAACATCTTTACGAAAAGAAGAGAAAAATGTTCGAGTTGTGTTCTTTTCGTAAAGATGTTTTGCCAACCATTCAAAAGAATTCTGTTGTTTATAAATTTGTTTGTCAGTGTGGAGCTGACTACGTTGGCAAAACATCCCAAAGATTAGAAATGAGAATATCCCAACATATCCCTCGGGATATTCGACTACACCAGGTTTCGAGAACATCCGGGCACTCCCAAGCTCATGAGTCCGCCATTGGGAATCACCTGTTGAGTATAAATAGGTGTTCTGAGCAATATTCCGATGGGTGGTTTTCTGTTTTATACAGTGCGAGGTCGAACTATCATCTCAATATTATTGAGGCGCTAGTTATTAACAACTCTCGACCTAGCCTGTGTAGACAAAAGATTCTGAAACATCAGTTGGAGATATTCATTGATTTAAAACCACCTGAACAGTGAGATTTTTTTTTTTTTTTTTTTTTTTTCACTGTTCTTCCAACTGAAACCAAAAATTCCCTTCTTCCCTCATTCGTTTCTTAGTTTTTAATTTATCATTCTGACGTTTCCTCTTAGAGGGTCAGACGATAAGGCCTTAAGGATATTTTAATAATTTCACCTGCCCATTTCTTGTTTTTTGGTATTTAATTAAATTATGTTTCCTCTGAAATTTCTCCTTCCATTTTGCTGTACCAAAAATCTACTTATATATATAAAAAAAAAAGTAAAATTCGAAATTCTATCCAAATTCCTTAGTTTGACAAAAACATTCCAGAGTTCGACAAGATACACCTGAAGAAGGTTACATCGACCAAAATGTTGTGACACTCTCAAGATGAGAACTAGTTCGAATAAAACAAATATCCAATTATTTTCTTATTAGATTTTAAAAATTTTTCTTTTTGATTTATCTTATTCCCCAGAATAGCAAAAAGGAGAGGGGGGAATTTTCTCAGAATGTGGCGGGAGGGTGTTTGAATTTTTGTCCAAATTCCTGAGTTCGACAAGATATAGCTGAAGAAGGTTAGAGGTTATATTGTCCGAAACGTTGTGAGAATTACGCTGAAGATGAGGATAGTCTGAAAAATCCAAATAATACGAATAATCAACCCTCATCTCCAAAATGCAGAAAAATTATAATATGATGAATGACTTGAATAATGTTTGTTGTGTTCATGACTTGTTTATGCTGCCAGCTATTTTAGAATTGAGTTGAGGAATTTCAATTCAACCATCAATTACATTTAGATTAAAAAATATTAATTGATCAGAAAAAAAAAATGAAATGCTAAAAGTAATATACCTATATATATATATATATATATATATATATATATATATATATATACTAGCATTGAGACCCGACGTTGCCCGGGATTGAATGATGATCAACGTATATTTCACACTCCTATATTTTTATTATCATCGAAATCCGTGAAAATCGCTCGGGAGGAAACTATCTCCATTCAGTAACTTAGTCCAAAATATGTATATCTATATTGCACTCTAGAAAACCTACTGTTTCTTTTATAAAATTATTTTATGTAAACTTCTTTCCAGTTAACGAAAAAAAAAAAAAACATTAAGAAATTTACCAACGGGGCTTGAACTACAGACCACATCATGCAAAAAAAAACAAAAAAACATGCTATCAACTCACAGTAGAATTTTCACAGTCCGTTGTTCTATCATTGTTGCTAAGCGACGACATGGAAAAAATGCCTTTACCGATGATAGATAAATTAAAATCACGGTTTTGATTAACGGTTATTGGTAATTATCGGGGGTATTCTAAGAAAAAAAAATAAGTAAGATCACTCCCAAACTTATACACTAAAGTTCTGCAAATTTTAAAGAAAATCTGTTCAGCCGTTTCAGAGTCTATAAGGAACGAACTTACATCCACACAAAGTTGCATTTATATAATTGTACCTATTTACAATACCTCTCCACGGGGCAGAGTTAGACACCAGGGTCGTTTTTTAACGCAGAGAAAAGGTACAAAAATAAAAATTGTCTCAGTCGTGAAGGATTTCTCCTCCAATGAAAGAGAACGAGAAATGGAAGTGTCGCATCTGAAGAACAGATGGTATTTATTTGCTCCCCCACCGAGCAAATTAGGCACAAGGCCGATTTTTAAAGTGAGGAGTGAAGGGGAAATGGGGACCAACTCCCCGGGGAGTAGGGGAGCTGGATAGTGACAATTGGTATGAAGGGCTGCCCCTACATTGACCAAGGTCTTATATGTGGAGTTGCCCCCACATATGGTCTTTGCTTGCAGTATCTGCCGGAACAGATGCTACACTTTGATCTTGGCCAAAAGGCCAAGTTTGTGATTTAATTGTAAGCCAAAAGGCCAAGTTTGTGATTTAATTGTAGAGATTACCCAACCTATGCATCTTTTCTGTGATACTTGTAAATTAATGTTTCTTTTTCCCCCTTTTCTTTACTTCAACTTTTCAATTTATCAGAGTATATAAGTTTCACTGCGAGAATCTACCTTTCAGTAATTCGTCAAAAACACACCAGTTAACCTGTGTAACTCCTTTTGTTTTTACCAGCTAGTTTTGCGACTTATAGTCTGTGAATTAAACTTTTGCCTGATTCTCTTATTAGCAATAAATGATTCATGAGCATCTACCAGCAAGGTTGGTACACTTCGCCCAGGATCCATAATATCGCCACAGTTTTTGGGGGTTTTTTTTAAACATAGGGGTCACCACTTATCAAGACCCAAAGGCCACTCGAGGATAAGGGAGTGTACAGTAGTCAGTGGGATAATATAATAATCGTTAGTAGTGGAAATTTGGTAAATTGTATTACTTAAGGGGACGGTTCATCAAGAATTTGTTTACGTTGGACTTTAAGACAAACAAATTGTAATCAGATGGAAAACAGGCAAAGGGAAGAGAGTTCCACAGGCGTGCAGTTCTAAGAAAGAAGCTTTGTTCATGGTTTGCTTTAGGCACAGATAAAGAGCGGGGAAAATTATTGATAGTGGTTTCAGCTAAATGAGTTTGGTGAGGGGGGGCATAGATTGAAGCTCAGACGAGCACTTGCCATGGAAATAATGATAAAGCAGAGACAAGCTCGCAACGTCTCTTCTGTGGGAAAGAGATTGCAGAGGTTCATAAATTAACAAATAATTCAAAGAAGACGCAAAGTTGGCTAGATTTTACAATAATTTGAATTCACCACGTGTTACTTTTAAGATTAGATTTGCTTCGTTTCACAAAATGGAAGTATAAGAATGATGTTTAGGCTTGATAAGGTCAAGTTTTTAAAGCTGTGACTGAAACATGTTTTGTCAGTGTGTAGTAAAATAATGTTGTGAATAAAAATCGTAACAATTAACTAGCTCTATTTATTATTAAGCACTTTTATGTAAACATATTAAGGATTCTTTCGCATGAGCATTGAGAATGACCTTAGCAAGAAAAACATCATATATGGTGAACATTATAAATATCTTGGTGGTACGCTGAAGCAATTATATGCTTTTAATTTTCAATGAATCTGCAAGAGTTTGTTTCCTGGTTCATATAATCTAAAAATAAACCAGTAGATGTATGTATGTATGTGTATGTGTTTGGGTGAGTGTAAATATTTAACCGATAAGCTCTTAAACTACTGGTTACATAACGCTGAAATCAACAAGAAATAGTAATCATATACGAAGGATGGTTTGCGACGAGTAAGACTTTGGTTTGGATGAAGAACTCGTACAGAAATCGACAAGTTGACTTGCAGAATGTTCATTTCAACTTGCTTATGTGTTTGTATTATTTTTGAGCATGCGTAAAACTAATCATAGCTAAAAATGGTTTATTTTTAAAACTTTCATATACGTCGGCTCAGCTCAGATGATAGGGAAAACGGCTGGTGCACTAAATGAGAGAACGCAGCTGGCGCTCTAAATGTTTTCGTTTCGATTGTAGCTGATGGCACTCAAGTCCTTTTTTTTTCTTTTTTTTTAATTGTTATTACTTACTAGTCGTGGGACCCCCGGCTTTGGCCGGTCGTAAAATACGCTTAAATATGATATTTTAATTTGTCCAGATTTCGTATATATTATTATAGAGTCGTGATTTCAAAAGAAAAAAAAATATCCAGGTGCTATCAGCTGGAATCGAAACCGAAAGCCAAATTGTAGCATTCAAAGCTGGTGACGCTACCACTGTACCAACGTGATACGCATATGAACTGATTATATAATAAACTAAAATGAATGTACAAAAGGTATAACAATGTTTTTAAAAATTTGACCTATTTTGATCCCTTGAAAACTATTTTAACCGGTTAAAGACACATAAAAAACGGGTCATAAAAATCCAATTATTTGAGGCCCCCTAGCGCCGCTCTGCGACTTATAGTTTTGGAAGAGATAGTTTTAAAATATGGAAACAGACCGGCCGACCAACCGACAAACAGACAGACGTAGAGCCTTTTATATATTAGACAATATAATACGAAATCTGCGTGAATTTAAACGTATTTTCCAACTTGCAAGGTGCCCCCGCCCGCGAGTATAATATGAAAATATTTCAAGTTCTTATTCTACACTCTTCAGTTGTTGAATACGCATTGTTATAAACCCCCCCCCCCCAAAAAAAAAAACATATATATGCATACACAACATTTCTTTTTTTAAAACACGAACCAATAATTACCATAACTCACACACGAAAGCAAAAGTAACTATTACGTCGTATTAAAATCTATTAATATCAACGAAACTGCATGCCTGTGGAACTGTCTTCCGTTTTCCTGCTTTCCAGCTGACTACAATGTGATTGTCTTCAAGTCCAACGTAAACAAGTTCTTGATGAGCCGTTCCACTTAAGTTAACAAATTTACCGAATTTCCATTACTATCGATTACTACATTGTCCAATTGACTACTGTACAGTCTTTAACCCTTATCCTCGAGTAGTCTATGGGCCTTGATAAGTGGTGATGCCTATGTATGATATATGAGGAAGATATAGCCCTTAGCATTTTTACATATACTTCTTTTGATCAAGAAGTATTTTCGAATCTGAACATAATTGGTCTCCTACAGCAAAACATGTCTTAAATCAGGTTTGCTACCTAAATATGCTTCGATATATTCTGCTGCCAGCGTTTCAACTTTTTGCGTTGCTTTTGTTTTGATCGAGGAATACTTGTGAATATCAACCGTAATTGGCAGTTGCATAGAAATTCATCGACTGCGTTGTAAAATGGCTCGCAGCCTTAACGCGGAATGTTCGTCAAGTCGTGAAAGCAAGACAACGCAGTTGATAACGTAACGACTGAAGAAGAGAAAAGCCGAGGGAAGCGAGGTATCTCATTGTAAATTAGGATCAATAAAAGAGTTGGGATTTGTCGAACGAATCTGATGGTTGGGAGCGGGGATATTCTAATTATCCCCCTTCCCCTTTCACCCTCCCACTCGCCATCGTTCGGATTTCCTTTCCCGCATCCTTACCACTGACTTTTCCTTGGTAACAAGCAGCCTGATGACTCATGCAAGATCGTTCCGTGATTATGTAATCATTACAATGTCAAGAAATACAAAATATTTAAAAAAAAAAAAAAAAAATGTTGGAATTTTTTAGTTTTCATATTGTGAAATTTAAAATGTAGTTTGACAGCTTTTCTTTTTTTTTTTTTTTTTTCTTTTTTTTTCCAAGATGAATTCAGTGGTCGGCTGCTGGATGCGGTAGCTCGTTCAACCCGACCGCATTAATTCTATTATTCTTTATTAGATTAATGGGGTTTGTTTTACAACCCACAGAGGCACGAAAAAGTGATTAAAAACCCAAATATGTAACAAACTAGTAGGGATACCCGACGTTGTCCGGGATTGAATGATGATCAACAAATGTTTCACACTCCCATATTTTTATTGTCATCGAAATCGGTGAAATCGCCCATTTTTTTTTTTACACAAACCGATTGATTGCCTGCTCTAGTGTGTGTGTGTGTGTGTGTGTGTGTGTGTGTGTGTATGTATATATATATATATATATATATATATATATATATATATATATATATATCAAGGAGATCCGACGTTGGCCGAGATTGAATGATGATCAAGCACATTTTTATTGTCATCGAAATCGACCATTTTTCAATCAAATCGATCGATTGCCTGCTCTAGTTGGAGACCCATCGCGGTGCATCGGGAAGAAGCTTCACATGCCTTCCCACAGCGACTCAGTCTATAATATATCGCACTGGGGAGAACCTACTGTTTATTTTATAAACTTATTTATATATATTAGTGGCCTGGCAAGGCAACAGAGGAGATGATAATGCAAAAAAAAAAATCTGAAGCAAAATTCATCCTATAACGAGACCGATACTGCACCAACCACACCGAGTGTCCTTAACCTCATCGGATTCCACCTGATATGACAGGTGTTCTATCGATCGTACATTGTCCCGTCACAAGTTGGCCTGTTGATCGTCTTCACCCACTGTTTTTTTCATGGTGGGGTGCTTTGCCTCTCGATCGAATCATCTCCTACCCTGTGTAGGTAGACTCCGGGTGCATCAATCACTCCGCTGGTTCTTACGGCTTGCTGCAAAATGAAGAGTCCTCACCACAAACAAACAGAACTCCGGTTTATAACAATAACAAACTATTTATTAATTTCATTACTTCATAACAGCTACTGTCTAAATTGAGGTGACTGACTATAGCAGTGAAACGATGTAAGACCAGACCAGCAAAGTCACAGATTTCCCATTAACACAGGCTAGTTAACATCATAACCTCAGGCCCTGAGGGTTGCCAAATCGGGAGCGATTGACCAGCCCAGCCGTTCAGTTTGCTAACTACGACTCTTCTCTTTTTAGAATTCCTTTTTCTAAATCCAACCCCTTTTCTCCACCTCTCCTTCAAAGAGTGGTTACAAACACCCTTTCTTTCTTCCCCTTAAAGCTTACCCCTCTTCTTGTCCACTCAACACCTCTCTCTCTCTCTCTCTCTCTCTCTCTCTCTCTCTCTCTGTTCCCCTAATTTCTATTCCTCCTCTTCGAACTTATCTCTACCAAATTTTAACTCTCATTTGCACTGAGGTTTTTACTTATCAAATTAGGAGTGATTAGACATTCCAGGTCGAACAGTGTTTGGCGGCGACCCTTACCCTTGACCCCCATTCTAAGTTGTCAGCCTTAATCAGCTAAGGATCTCTGGATCTCTTCATACCTCTCAACAGAGGTTTTAAAAACAACCTTTCATGTTAACAGATATATAACGACAATGAGATAAAAACAATTATTATTTGTTTTTTCTCTTTCTGACAAATCCCATAGACATTTCTGTTTTGTCCCAATCAGACATCAACACCCCCTCTTCTGCCCTCTCTTCCTCTACCCCGTCCGGTCAAACACCTCCTCTCACCACAATATGCACCTCGCTGCATGCATTCATGACACCAATAGTGTCATAATCCCAAAACAGCAAAACTAAATCTGGGTTGCCAGGACATTATATATACAAATTTAGGCATATTTAGTTGGTTTGAAAATATACGTTATTTTTTACCAATTATCATAAAATTTTAACCATAGAATATTATAATTTTCTAAAAGCCTGGAAATTTCCATGTAGTTTCGTCCTATAGAACCTAAGATATAAGTATTTCAATATTCAGTTTGGCTACCAATATATATATATATATATATATATACTAGCAAAAGTACCCGTCGTTGACTGAGTTCAAAAACAGCTTGCAGAAAATGGACTCTGATTTTTTAAAGTATGATAGGTTATGAAAAGGAAGGGTTGTAAAGAGATTGCTTCGAAGTCGGGGGTATAAAAACCAAAGAAAAATATGATGAAAGTAAAAATAAAATAGATAAACCCCATAATTTATTATACCATGCCTGTTCACACTGAAACACATCACAATATTCTGTGGATCTATATTAAAAAACCTTGTTAAACTTTGTGACATATTTCTATTCTATGGAGGTCAGGCGCGAACGAACACCCCATAATTTTATTAAACCGTATTTCTTTCAAACTGAAACATAATTATCAAAGTATACTTAAACAGATAGATATGAAAAGACTTTATTAAAGTTTGTGCCTATTTCCATTCTATGGAGGCCAGGCGCGAACGCAGACCTCACAATTTTATTATACCATCCCTATTTAAGTTAAAACATACTTATCAAAGTATTATGTACATCTATATCAAAAACACTTGTATTCCAATACAAAATATATCTAAGAACACTGCGACGCCCATAAAGTACCTTTGTGTGTAATTTCATAAAAATCGGCCTGGCCATTTTGGAGTCTATAAGGAACGAACTCACACACACAAAGTTACTTTTATATAATAGAGATAAATGTTATCAAAGGCAAGGAAAGATACTTTTTTACATAGCTGGATAAATTTTTAGGACTTTTGTTTGATGTAAAATGTTTCTCGGTTGAAAAAAACAAGTAGTGTTGAGCGCTACATACGAACAAGAAAAAAATGACCGCAGTATCTTTTACATCTTTGAAGTCTCGATAATTAGTTAAGAGTAAAAAAAAAAATATAAATGTTACCGTGATACTCATACTGCCACTATTTTGTTTTATTTTTTATTTTTAAGTCATTGTGAAGACTTCAAAGATGTAAGCGATATTTCAGCCATTTTTTCTGGTTCTGACGTAGCGGTTAACACTACTTGTTTTTCGAACTGAATAAACATTAAACATATTAATATAAAATGTTAATAGCATTTGGAATTCATTTATTTCGTATGATTCAGATGATTCTGTTATTGGCATTGGTTTCTTCAATATCGTTGCAGTTAGAATTCCTTCTAGAAAAACATCGGTTATTTAAAGAAGGAACCACGTCAAGGTTGCCAGCATCCAAAGTGAATGTGTTTGTGTGGAACAAACTAGATTCTAACTTGCCACATCTAGATTTTCAGTTTTTGTCTTAGCCAACGTCATCTCTTTAGAATACTTTTTGTGTCGTATAGTGGTGTATATATATATATATATATATTTAAGACTCAAACTTTAAAGTAACCTCCCTCCTCCTATCCCTACATATTCCCCTTCCCCCTCCATGTATCCCTATGCCCTCAGCCACACCAGAAATGAACTTCCCATACCCTCCCCCACAAGTTCCTTAAACTCCAAAACTAAAACATTACCGACATACCAAGCACCCCCTCCCACCTTTCCCCCTTGTTCTCTTCCTCTTTTTTTCGCTCTTCTCGCACCCCTCCCCTGACATCATTCACTCTTTCATCCCATCATAACGAACATTTCTGTAAAAGTCTGAGGAAGCTACAGACGGCCGAAAAAAACGGCTGGGTAGCTGAAACAATAATGTAAAAGATACGGTAATAAAAAATAAAACGTATCTTAGTTAAGCTGCGTTGAACACGGTCAATACTAAATGGGTGACTAATCGGGACTTTCAGGTGCTGTATGTTCTTTCTGTTTATCTCCTCATTGTTTCCAGTCGTCCCGGACTTCTTCTTGCCACTGGATTCAAACAGTGCCGATTCAGGAAAGGTGTGCTTGGGGGTATCCTTTGTCTTTCAAGACTGAACGGAGGCATCGAATATATATATATATATATATATATATATATATATATATATATAATGTGTGTGTGTGTACGTGCGTCTTCTAGTCACTGTCATCTATATGACGTGTGTATATACGTGCGTTCGCCTATAACCGTCTGTGATCATCCAATCTAGAGTTCGTTGTGTGTGTATATGCATATTGAAATACAGTTCATGGCGGGACAATAATATACATAAATATCTTTACAACACTAAGGACGAATAATACTTATTTGGCGTTTCAACATACCTGGTCCATATTTGATCTTGTTTGATGGGAAACTGCAATGCAAATTCTGCCCAAGAAATGACATAGCCTCGGGTTTTATTTTTGGCAACTTTTTTGTACTCCGGGATGTTTTGAAACTTTTGGAAAGTTATAACGCTGATTCTGACTATCGCCATTTCTGACCTTTCCTCTACTCGGAGCCATCACGACTATCCCTCTCTCGACTCCGATTCTCAATTAATTTCCATGTATCTAAAAAGAAAAACATGACTCCTTTTAAATGACGTTATTAGTATACGCTACTAAGATAATCACCTGATATTTTTACATGTCATTATTTTTAAGTTGTCAACTATGCGATAACATTTTGAAGTTACATTCCTAAATTCATGTAAATAAATATTTATTCTAAATATTCTTATTATTCTAAAACATATTTTAGCTGACAAAACTTTTTGCCTTTAATAATCCTAATAACCGTCGACTCCTTCTATCGATCCGGTATCCGGTAGGTATCTCACTACTGATGCAATTCTCTACCTATATAAGAGCCAGGTACGTCCAATGATGGAGTACTGTTGCCACATCTAGGCAGGAGCTGCTAGAAAGAACTTATCCTGCCTTGACAGAGTTCAAAACAGACTTCGTAGCCGAGTGGAGGAATCCCTTTTTCTCTTCCCTGCAACCTCTATCTCACAGAAGAGACGTTGCGAGCCTGTCTCTGCTTTATCGTTATTTTCATGGCAAGTGTTCGTCTGAGCTCCAATCTATGGTCTCCCCCCCCCCTCGCCAAACTTTCACGAGAAACACTTGTCTAGCAAAAAACACTATCAATAATTTCCCCACTCTTTATCTGTGCCTAAACCTAATCGTAGATTCTGAACAAAGTTTCTTTCTTAGAACTGCACACCTGTGGAACTCTCTCCCATTTCCCTGCTTTCCAGCTGACTATAATATGGTCGTCTTCAAGTCCAATGTAAACAAGTTCTTGATGAACCATTCCCCTTAAGTAATCCAATTTACCAAATTTCCACTACTAACAATTATGACATTGTCCCATTGACCACGACCACTGTACGCTTATTAACCCTTATCCTCGAGTGGCGTCCAGGCCTTGATAAATGGTGACTCCTTTGTTAAAAAGAAAAAAAAGGCACACTTTCGGCGTTGCCTTGCCTATACGTAACAGTTGAAGCATTGAATTTGACGGTTACAAAAAAAAAAAAAAATGCAATATTTTTCAAATTTATAGACAATATAAGGTCCTTCTCGTATGAACTTTTGTATAACCCGCTCCCGTGGTTTTGCGTTTAATTATTGGGGAAACATTACTCGTATTATACACGAGGAAATAAAAATAAAAAAAATAAAATAAATCTCTTCCCCTCCAAAAAATAGAATTTTCTTTCTCTCATTGCAAAATTGAAAATTAAATTTGACAGCTTAAAAAATAATAACGAAGTGGTCGGTTGTTGGGTGCCGTGTCTTGTTCAACTATGGCGTATTAATTCTGTTGCATTCTTTTGATCGAAGCCGAGATTAATCTATTAAAATGAATGCAGCCGCTGAAAAGGAAACACAAATGTTAATTTAATCCTAACTACGTCGCTGCCGTCTTCTTTTATTTGATCAAGTTAGTTCTGCGTTTCATATTGGAAAGAAAGTACGCGTAGTCTTTTCTTTTGGTCTCATTTAAATTGTTTATAAACGTATTAGTTCTGTAAAGGCCTTGCATATATAATACGACTAGCAGAGAAATCCGACGTTGCCTGGGATTTTTTTTTTTCCCATACGAGTCACCACTTATCAAGGCCGGAGGCCACTCTATGATAAGGGTTAATGAGTATACATTAGTCGGTGAGATAATAGTAATCATAAGTAGTGGAGATTTTGTAAATCAGATTACTTGGGGGGGGGGTAATTCATCAATAATTTGTTTACTTAGAACTTGAAGAAAACCATATTGCTGGAAAGCAGGCAAACGGAAGAGAGTTCCACATGCATGCAGTTCTAAGAATGAAGCTTTGTTCATGGAATCTACGTTTAGGGTTAGGCACAGATAAAGAGTGTGGGAAATTATTGATAGTGGTTTTCGTGAAAGTTTGGTGAAGAGAGACCATAGATTAAAGCTCAGATGAGCACTTGCCATGAAAATAACGATAAAGCAGAGACAGGCTCGCAACGTCTCTTCTGTGGGGAAGTGGTTGCAGAGAAAAGAAAAGGGCATCCCCCTTTGAATGAGGTTCAACGAATGTTTCACACTCCCATATTTTATTGTCATCAAAATCGGTGAAATCGACAATTTTTCAATCAAATCGATTGATTGATTGCTCCAGTTGGAGATCCACTGCGGTGCACCGGAAGAAAGCTTCACATGCCATTCCTGCAGTAACTTTGTCCACGGTACGTTATAGTTTATATTCCACTGTAAAGAATCTACTGATGATCTGATTAAATTATTTTTATATTGAATTAAAGTTTAAAATGAAAAGGTCGAGTATCATGGTTCAGTTGTGTTGTAAACAGAAACATTCATTTCGAACGTACTCCTGTCATATCAAAGAACCTACTGTTGAGCAAAAAAAAATGGACATTCCACCCCAAAGATGGGAGGCAAGGTCTGGGAAGATGGACTTCCTAGGACTACCCAGAACGGTGCTTAAGCCGGTCAGATAAAAAGCCACCGAAATGACCCAGTTTCTGCCGGACTGATTGTCTAGATCGGAACTTTGACTGGCATGTGCCTGCAATAGGGATCTGATGCCAAATGAATCGGGAAAATCGCTTTTTTGATATTTAGTTGCAAAATATTTATTATGGTTGGGTGACTCTAATTACTCCTGAAATAGGTAGCTCAGCTTACACTATACCAATAATCTATATATTAATACGATAGCGTGTGTTATTTTCTATGCCATGCTTACATCCGGGTCGTTTGTACTTCCATTTCTTGTAATAAATAATTTTACCAAGAATTCTTCATAATTTTGGTTTCCGTTTCGATTATAGCTAATGGCCTTCCAATAATCTATTTTTAAAAAATAATTTTATCAAGAATTCATCATAAGTCTCGGTTTCGATTTTAGATGATTGCGCCTTAGTAATGTATGTTTTTTTTTATAAATAATTTTATCAAGAAGTTTTGATTTCGGTTTCCATTATAGTTAAAGCAATTCAAGTTATATTCATAAGTTTGGGATTCGGTTTCTATTCAAGCTGATGAACTAAAGTTATAGATATATCAATTTTGAAATCGCAACTTTATAATATATAAAAATCCATAAAACATTAACTCTATAATAATATATACAAAATCTGCAAGAATTAAAATATCATATTTAAACATATTTTACCACCTGGCTATGCCGGGCGTCCCTGCTAGTTTGGATAAAAACTTTTGTAGTTTTAACAAAATAGCTACAATTTTGGCCAAGATTAAAGTGTAGTATCTGTTCAGATGTGGCACTTCAATTTCTCGTTCTCTTTCAGTGGAGAAGAAATCCTTCACGACTGAGACAATTTTTATTTTTGTACCTTTTCTCCACGTTAAAAAACGACCCTGGTGTCTAACTCTGTCCCGTGGGGAGGCATTGTAAATTGGTACAATAATATCCGAGCGTCTGCATTTATGCTGAATATCTACAGAATGCCAACATCAATATATTATGAATGAGTCCCCTGTGGAATTTCCACAGGTCCTGCTAATCTATATGATATTCTGCATGTTCCTTCCTTAGTTAGTCCATACGTTATACTTAGAAAAAAGCAAAACACTATTACGGAAGGCCAAACTGCTACAAAAAAAAAAAAAAAAGACCAAATTTGCAAAATTTGTCTTTCAAAAAAGGCCAATCTGACAACTTTGGACAAATTATGATAGTGACCTCCCTTTGATTTAGCCTCGTTTTCCAATATCATTATAATAATGTATGATCGGTGTTGTAATGGTGTGCGAAAGGAACTCATTATTTCAACATGTTGTGGTTCTTCACCGAAGGAAGAAGTCCGCAAAACGTTATGTAAAAAAGGGAACATTCAAAAGAAACGAGAGGGGGGGGTAGAACATCGTCTGACAAGAAGTGCTGGATTGAATAAGTATATTAAAGATTGTTTATTACTACTACAGGGTTACTCAAAAAAAAAAAAACGCGCCCTGTGTACACTTTACTAATTAGAGTTGTGCCCGTTTTTTAGGTCACCCTGTATGTGATTTTATTATTTGTATTGAACTATGTAGCACAATATTACTTTCCGAGTATTTATTAGTACTTATTAATTTATCTTATTTGAATCTAGAAATATTAATAAACTCATATTTGCTGCGTGTTATTGGTTTTTCGCAAAAAAAGTGCCTGGGCAGCCCTGTCGGTGTTCCCCGGTGACGGCGCCCCAGGCGACTAGCAATAAACTAACCCTTTCTCAAAGAGAGAAGACAGAGCCTGGTTGGACCTCCTCGAACTGCACAGAACTTAACTCCCACCTCAAAATAAACAGGAACCGGATCATTACAGGAATAGTCTAATCTCTGCTGATTTTGGGGGAGTCCAGGATAAAGATCCTGTGCCATTCCCATGTCGTTATTCAACGATCGATTGGGTGGGCAACACTCCTACATCTGCGGCAAACATAATCTGAGTCAATCTTGGGCAGTCACGTTGGCATTCCACTGTAAGGGCACCTCAGGCGATTAGCAATAAATCCCTCCCCTTCTCAAAGAGATAAGGTAAAGCCTGGGAGGGAAGACCTAAAATTGCACACAACTAACTCCCGCAAAATCAACAGGAACCGGATCATTACAGGAATGGTCTAATCTCTGCTGATTTTGGGGGCCCAGTAACGGAGATTTAAAATGGCGTCAAACTAAAAAAAAACAAAAAACAAAAAAGACTTTAATATTAATAATTATTTACACAATAAAACAGTGCCACAGCTTACAAAACCCATAGAAACCACAGACCGGAAATCCTAGACTGGTTTCGTCCTCCTTTTAGCTCATCAGTAGAATATATCTGAACTCCAAGTTGTAGTATTCGTGGCTATCGACAAAGAACGTATCATCATCGGTTTCAGCTCAGAAGACGACAATGGCGTTTCTTTCTGTGTTTCTGTTGAGAGGGACGTGACGATAACTATCATTTCCAAGTTGGCAAATATGGATATAGATACCTTTTACCTACATGGCTTGATCCACTTTGCTATTTTTTGCCAAATAAAATTGGATTCGATGTATGTGTTCTTCCCCCACTCTCTGTGCGTTGCTATATATTTTAATCGTACAAAATACATGTTAAAATATTCATTGGTATTATGATTGAGTTATATATTAAAACCACTCTTTTAATTCTTCTCATTATCTGTAATTTTCAATCAACTCTTAAAATGACTTTCTATCTTTCACTTTCATCTGCTTTAATCCTGTTTTTGATCCTTGCCTTTATTCTATCGTCTATTACTCTCGCTTCCATTACTCTCTCTTTCTTTATCTGTTTATATCTATCCTCTCGCCCTCTCTATATATAGTTTACCGCCTAAAAATAAATCAAAATCTACATTTTTTTTGGCTAATACATTTCAACGGCCTTTCAATATATTATGAAAGAAGAAATTTATAAAAAAATAATAAAAATTGAACATTTTAGAATGGGGGATCATTTTATTATATAACTTGAATTTAAAATGAGCACCCACTTCTTGGCCACGTAGCAATAAACGGGACTTGTAATCGGTAGGATTTTTTCAAGTTTGGTAGCAGAGGGGGGGAAGAAAGGGGGGGTTGTTATAAGTTCCAAACATTTTAAAAACACATAGAAATACTTCCAACATTGGGGGAGGGGGAACATTTTATTTTATTTTTTTTTTTTTTTTAGATTTGCATTGGAAAGGTCTCACCGTTAAATATTAGTCAATCACTTAATTATTTTCCTGACATTTTTAAGGCCGTTAACACACACACACACACACACACACACACACACACACACACAAAATGTGAACCTGTACAATGCACGTTCCCTCCTTGTATTTTCTTTTCTTTTTTTCATCTTTTTTCCATTTTTTTCAACAGATTATCATTGATTGGACACTAATCTACCGTAATATCAAAATAATTTTTAAAAAATCGATATTTATAAGGGGTGCTCAGTTTCTGATACAAAGTTCTAGTAAATCGATCCCTCATATTGGAACCACTTGACGAGAAAATGCACACCCTTCTTATATAACATATTTTTCATTTATTTTAAGCAATAATATTAAGGCCTTTATTATCCAATGTATTCTGTATTGTTTTCACTGGTCTCCATGTTTGTTTTCGTGCGTACGCGCATTAAATTTTTTCTCCTTCACCCCCCTCTGTTTTTCTCATTCCTTCTCCCCTTCAACATTGTAAATGTGAATTACAATTTCTCATTTAAATTTTATAGTGCTGCTCCCCCTTTTTCTCCTGCTCTTCCTCCCCCTTTTCTCCCGCGTTTTCTCCTGCTCTTCCTCCCACTTTTCTCTTCTTCCTCTTCCCCATTCTCCAACCCCTTTTCTTCTCATTTTTTATTCCTCCTCCCTCTTTTTTCAACCCCCGCCTCTTCGCTCCTACTCCTTCTTCTACTTCTCGTTCTACGCCTTATTCCCCACCACCACCAGTTGTCATTTGTCAATGTCGGAAATTTAAAATACATTCTGTAAATCTTCTCGATCAATAAAAGAAAAGAAAAAACGTATTCTATTAACAGATGGACGCTATGTTTTGAAATGACAGACAGTGAAATATTATTTTGAAATCGCACGATTGCTTTTTTTTTCTTTTTTTTTTTTATCTCTGTTTATATAAAGTTAAGCGTGTTTATATATTTTCCTGTATAGGATTAACTCCTAAACTAATAAACAATCATTATGAATTTTGGAACAGTTTCTTTCCTCGAACTTCTCCCACTGTGGAGCATCTTTCCACAGAACTGGTTATCTGCAAACTACATGATTGTCTTCAAACCCAATATCTACAAAAATGCAACATAAATCATCCCTCAAATCACCTTGTCTGTAGTGATATTCCGAATTTATTCCAATGAACGTTAAAAGGAAATGGCTCTAATAGGCTACCCTCTTTTTCTCTGCTATGTTTGGATTCGCTCCGTCACTTTCAAAAGCAAGTAAGTTTTTACAGGAACGTGTTAAGTTAAAGCATTTTTAACTCACTAAGTAAAAAGCTTATAAAAACTTAGAAACTCTTATAAGATCCGGTGAACAAAATCGGTTCTCTTCAAACTCCTCTAGTCAGGCGCACTGAATAAGATTCCAAGAATGTTTATTCAGCAACCATCAGTGCCTTTGGCCAAGAGTGGAGGGGGGGGTAGGCAAGTCACAAAAAAATCTTCAATGACTCGCATACCAGCCTTCTTCATTTCGCACACGCATTCCTACAAACTAGGAACAGCCAAGCAAACAAAAACGAATTGCTACTCATCAGTATAGACGCACTAACACAAACAACATAAACCAACACACATACACAATGCCACGCTGCCAAATACTCACATGACTTACACACGCATATTATTTATAAGTATTTTGGTTATAGTCAGCTAACGTACTACCTAATTTTCAGCCTGACTGCTACCAGAAGTGGTGACAAGGCAAATCAGTGCCTTTGTTTTTGTTTTTTTACTCTCACGCCTATATCTTTCCTGTGCATGTATTTTTTTTTTAATGTTTTTTATTTAATAATCATTAGAAAATTACAGGGACCATGCCACAGTTCCTCCCATTCACCATTTTCAATCTCCTCATAATATTCTTCATCATTCAACAAATAATCCATCAATTTCATTGACCCTTATCATCGAGTTGCCTTTAACCTTGATGTGTTTATTCCTAAGTAATTTTTCTTTTTAACTTGCTATACAACGGATTAAGTGAACCCTTTCTTGTTTGACATGGACAATATCTTCAACTAATACTTATTACAATTATATCATTTTCATCTCCAACCATCAATTAACTGCAAATGACGGTTCAATGCATATGATAAATTGCAGACTTCACACCTCCAAGAATTAGCTATTAACCGATGCAGATTAATGAATCATTTCAAAATTATTTTCAGCTAGTACTTATTACAATATCATTCTAATGGTCATGTGTAGACATAGTGGGCCAAAAAGAAAATGGCCGCTAAGTTTGAGTCTTATTGTCACAGAAAGTGTATTAGCAGCAGCAGCAGCAGCTGTTTAAAGCACATATGCAAATTACCAAGATTGTGCAAGTTTGCGTCACAAGAAAAGCATAGAAAAATAGACCACATGGTCGAGCAAAGGAAGCGATCGGACATTTGTTTTTTTTTTACTCGTGTGTGGCGAGAGAAAAAATATATCAGGTGAGGTGGACGTGTGGCCCCGTGGTTGTGGCAAAAGACTTTTAAGCTGGTGTCAAAATGGCAAGGTTTTGTTAATCTCATGGTAGACAAAATAAACAGTAAAAAAAAAAAAATGCATCGTTTGGAAAGTAACGTTAATAAATGCCTTTTGTTAAAATGGGGAAAAATGAATGTGTTCAGAGAGGTTTTAACTGTAACAGCACAATTAAAAAGTAACGGTCACCTAACATGATGTCGAAACTGAAAAAAAAAAAAAAAACCCGCATAAAAATTATGAGATAATTGTTTTTAAGGAAAATTTGTTTCGCTAAGAAAAAAGAAAATTTATTTTTTTGTATTGAACGATGAAATTAATCTTTTTGAACATTTTCATCTCCAACCATCAATTAACTGCAAAAAACAGTTCAATGCGCATGATAAAAGACTTCACACTTCCCAAGAATTGGCTATTAACCAATGCAGTTTATTGAACCCTTTCAAAATTGTCAGACAGCTTCATGACAAGTCGGAATATTGTTATTTCTTCAGTCCGCATGAAATAATTGTCATAAACATCGTTTACAAGATTCGATGGATACATTCTAAGAACTTGGCGGCCATTTTTTTTTGGTCGCGATGTCTTCACATTCCCCATTCTAGTTTATTTCTAAATAAGGAGTTTACCGACTTTCCATGTCCCTTGTGGCAGATAGTGAGGGATTTATTTTAAATTTGAACATGTGCGAGAAAACAAAAGGCGCACATAGCAGACATTCTTTCCGTTGTAGCCATTTCAGCTATTCAGTCTGGTGATAGCAAAGCTGTTTGAATCTTAGTGTGATGCTTCTTGATCTTAAAATGCACAAGACATTCATGTTATTATTTTTTTTGTCCCCCCCCTTGCGAAATTGAGTCATGTTCTGCAAAGTCAAAAACTTTTTCTCTAAAAAAAAACAAAAACAAAAAAAAAAAAAACACCCTGATTAAATATTTGAAGATATAAAGAACTTAAAGCATAAAACTTTCGCCAAATGATTGGACCCGAAAAGGGTTGATATGCCGTAATACAAAACAACCAAACCAAACACTGTGAATAAATTTTTGAAGATTTAAAGGATTTAAAACATAAACGCTTTTTCTAAAATTACTGGATTTAACATTAAATAACTCGAAAAAGTTGATATGCCATATATATATATATATATATATATATATATACATACAAGAAAATCGTTTTTTTTCTCCAAATCTGCACTTGAAGCGTTGTGTGTTGATTGAAAATTGAAAAAAATTGCATATATGAATGGATACGTTTTGAAGGCTAAAAACAATGCATTTTTGTTTTTAAATAAACAAATTTATTTGCTTATATCAGATATATTCCAATGCTGCACATTTTTATCAATGAAGGGTCTGTTTTTTCTTTTTCTTGGTGGTGTAGTGGAATTCTGCATACAAGAGTGCTTTTGTTTGTCCGTAGGTTTTGATAACAGCTCTATCTGATACAAGCAAATAAATTTGTTTATTTAAAAAAAAAAAAAAAAAAAAAAAAAAAGATGCGTTGTTTTTAGCCTTCAAAACATATCCATTTATATACGTAATTAGTTTCAATTAACACAACGTTTCAAGTGCAGGTAAAGAAAAAAAAATTTCTTTCATTGTTTCAATTTTGCGCGGCTAATACAACATCCCTGCCGATGACTATTTTTTTTTTTTTTTTTTTTTAAATATCGAGCCGTTATCAAGACCAAGGCACTAAGATACTCTCGCATGCAGAATTCCACCATGGGGTCAAGAAAAACAAAAAAATACAGACTCTTCACTGATAAGGATGTGTATGTGGCGTAGAAATATATCTGATATAAGCAAATAAATTTTGTTTATTTAAAAAAAATTTTTTTTTAAATGCATTGTTTTTAGCCTTCGAAACGTATCCATTTATATATGTAATTATTTTCAATATATATATATATATATATATATATATTACAGGGTGGGCCAAAAGTCACTAACCCATTTTAATTTTAAATAACTTTTTATTTTAACAGTTATATGCATGAAATTATAGTATCATAAAATAAAGGCGATAAACTTTATTTCACTTTAGTAAGTTTGAAAAACTTGTATTGTTAAATGTGAAAAATAACTGCAAACGCCCTCCATTTTCTGCTTCACAAATTTGACCTCTTTTGATTACCTCTGCCATAACCTTTTCCAAATTTCTGGCTTTATTTGTCTTATTTCTCTAATGATGTTTTCCTTTAGCTCTATTAAAGATTGGGGCTTGTTGACAAAAACCTTTTCTTTTAGATATCTCCACAATAAAATCTCACCTTGAAATGTCTTCGATAAGGCTCTTTGGATTTGAATTATTGAGCCTTGATTTTGATAATAAAATTGTAAAATCTTTGTATGTTGGACGATACTGAATTTTCCCATAATTAATTTTCAGGATCTGAAAAAATATTAAGAAATTAAAAAATACTTGGAAATAAAAGTTATTTAAAATTAAAATGTGTCAGTAACTTTTGGCCCACCCTATATATATATATATATATATATATATATATGCAGTTTTGAAAATAATAAGCGGAAGTTTCTCGAGTTCTTTCGGCTATCATCTCATCAGGAGAAAATCGATAGTGTACAAAATAATATGTCGAAAATAAAGAGTTCTAATGGGGAACTTATTACATGTGCCAAAAGCAAATAAATTTTATATTTTAATCGTTTTTAAACGTTAATAAATTTATTTTAGTATCCCTGTACTTTTGGCACATTTAATAAGTTCCCCATTAGAACTCTTTATTTTCGACACAATATTATTTTGTATGCTATCGATTTTCTCCTGATGAGATGATAGCCGAAAGAGCTCTTGAGAAACTTCCGCTTATTATTTTCAAAACTGTATATAAATTCTGTACCTCTAAACATTTATATATATATATATATATATATATATATATATATATATATATATATATATATATATACATTTATTTATATATACAGGGTGACCAAAATAAAAAAAACAGGTCCCAACTCTAATTATGCGCCGTTTCTTAGTGTTTTGTCCGAATGAAATTAAACTTTGGTCATAACTAGTTTATTATATTCAAAACATCACATCAAAACACTAGGGTCTTTGGCCTGTTTTTCTTCGTTCTACAGCATATGTTCTAGATGTTATCCATTTAGCTTTTGTTTTTTTTTTTGGAGGGGGAGGGGTCACCCTATATATATATATATATATACCTATTTACTATGCCTCCCCACGGGACAGAGTTAGACACCAGGGTCGTTTTTTAACGTGGAGAAAAGGTACGAAAATAAAAATTGTCTCAGTCGTGAAGGATTTCTCCTCGACCGAAAGAGAACAGGAAATAGAAGTGCAGCATCTGAAGAACAGATACTACACTTTGATCTTGTCCCGAAGGCCAAGGAACCCACTTATATGATTAGTTTTTTTTGGAAAAAGAATTCCAGCAGAGTGCTCAATTAAAAGGAAAATCCAAATTGTAAGAGCGTATTTATATTTTGTGTACAGAAAGTTGTTAGACTGTGAGACGAATATTGGCTGAAGAGAGCTTGATAAGGATACCTTAAACGGGCCTTATTATCGGGCTTGAAACCGACGGTACCAATGATCTGTCTCAACTAACAACTTTCTGTACACAATATATATATATATATATATATATATATATGCATGCAAGCATGCATTTGAGTCCATGATGCCATGCTTGTGCTTCCAAACGATTATGTTACAGCAACATCTTATATTAATGGCGACTGTATGCAAGAACCTGCTGAACTAGTGTGCATATTAATTTCAATGATTTGTGATAACACCTGAGTATTAAAAAAAAAAAAAACACTGGTGGTAACACATGGGTGGCATATCAGCTTACATATAAGTATCCAAGGTTTAATTTACATTTATTTTCAAGCAGTGGATAGAAAAGTCGCTTCGAATCATGTGTTATGGATTACAAGCAAGGCCATCCTTATAACAGGCCATGTGATTACTCATGTTATGTTATGGTGTACCAAAAAGGCACCGGTCCTGGATATGACCTAAAACTATATCCGATGGTGAGGCCCCACCTTGCGGGCCTTGGGGAGTGTGGAGCCACCCTTTAATTGCCATTGCTCCCAGGTCCACTCTGACCCGGAGTGGTAGTACCTGTTAGGGTCCCAACTATGGGTTAAATAGAATCTGACTTTAAAAAAATATATACTCCATTAAAAATCGTTCCTCAAAATAACTATATTCGGCATTAAATAACCTGAAAAAGGTTGATATGCCGTAAAACAAAAACAACCAAAAAGGCACCAAAACAGTGTATGTTGTATAATCGTCTAAATGTTGATATGCGTACTTGGGACGAAGGGTTTATCCTGATGTGTATATTCGTGTCACTAAATGTTTGTCATTGCTTCTTCACAATTTGAACACTAGAATTATATTGTTGCTGTCTATTTATGTATAATTGTTCATGTGTGTGTGAGATACATGTATTTTAGACATACCTTAACTTCATGTGTTGTTGATATTGTCCACCTGGAATCCATCTTGTTCTTGGAGAGGGAGCTGGAACCTGCTTGGACGAAATACATTGACTCCAAGACGATGATTGGTTTTATATAGTTTTTATTCACTTTCCAGGTGCCGATCGCAGAAGCATGTAAAGTGGATATCTTTGCTTGCGTGGTTTGCTTCTAGTCCTCTATTTTCACACACATCCCCTCCCTCCCCAGTGGAGGGGGGACGACCTGTTAAACCGTCCACTCTGCTCAACATCCAAATTCTAACTCCGAATGATCTCCAGCTAACCTGATCACATGACTCACATGTAAATCCGATCAGCTGACCAGACCTTCCGGTAAACTTCGCCTATAATATAATTTTACCCTATTTTGACAGATTTTATAAATATTCTTCATATTTATCTCTCGTCCATCTCTCCAGTTAGATAGATAGATAGATAGATAGATAGATACAGAAATAGATAACTAAATAGATAGATCAACACTTTCTTGTGTTCGACCTATTACATAACAATCATACTACTAAGGTATATTCCTGCAGGCATTGATTAGGTGTTGCCCACTCGATTGATGGTCAAACTGTGGCACATGTGGCACCCCAATTGATACTGAGACTACTTTACTTTATATTACTATAGTGATATGTGGTGTTGGTTGCTGTTATGTTTGCAAATAACGTCTAAGGCAATACAAGTGAAGACTCAACAAACAAAGGTAGATCAATAAGAAGTGTATTAGGAAAAGTATATTCGCAGTATATTTACATAATGGTTTGTCAGGTAAGAGAGTCTTGGCTGGAGAACGTATCTGCTCTCGGCTCGGCCTTCGGTGGCTTCTGGTTAACACACACTCAGACTAACCAAGTCTTGTTATTTATGTGTAATATTATCCACATATGTAAATGAGTGGGTGCCACCACAACAGTTGCAATCTTGCTATTACAATAACAGGTTTGCCCTATTGGCAGAGCAATGAACTTGCTGACTACAACCCCATGCAGAAATGTACTCTTTCCCCTACATGGGCCATGGGTTACGACTAATGATGTCTGACGAGAAGCTGGTAGCTAAGCCATTCTTCGGCCCTCATTTCGGTTAGATGTTAGAGAGGCATAATCTGATCAGTCAGTTGGTTATGTCATGTCCTAGTACAGCATTTCTCAACTGGGGCCCATTGTCCCCTAAGGGGGGGTTACAAGCATTCGATAGAAGGAGCCATTAGAAGATGCTGGAAAAATATAATTCAAAATGTGTAAACTTGCAATATATAACTAATAAGGTGACACGATTCCAGTCATTAAAAAAAAGTCATATATATATATATATATGGGGGGGGGCCTTAAAGGAAATGATTAAAATCAATAAGAGCAAGGATATATATATATATATATATATATATATATATATATATATATATATATATATATATACTTTATTCCCTTATAATATATACCAATCCTTATTTAAGAAGCTCAATGTAATTATAGAGCAATATAATGAAGAAATGACAAAAGTCTATATTCCAAAGTTCATGATGTTGACCATCTTACAATTTATTCCTTTGATTCAGTTGACATTTACAATTCTTGACAGGATCTGTTTCGTAGCACACAATCAATCACTTAATTGCTATATCAATCAGTGAATCTAATTTGCCCTTAACTCATCAAAATAGATTCACTGATTGATATAATAATTAAGTGATTGATTTTGTGCTGTGAAACAGATACTGTTAAGAATTGTAAATGTCAACTGAATTAAAGGAATAAATTGTAAGATGGTCAACATCATGAATTTTGGAATGTAGACTTTTGTTATTCATTCATTATATATATATATATATATATATATATATATATATATATATATATATATACTTCAGAATTTTTAAATATAAGGATTGGTGATTTGTACAATTTTGATTACTATTCTCATTTTATATGTTATAATCACGATGTTTCGGCTTATACACGGCCGTCTTTAGGTGCATCTCTTAAAAAAAAAAAAGGTCGGAGGTTACATACATTCTTATATACAGTGAAACCTCTAAATACGAAATTAATTCCGACTTGGCTTTCGTATCTTTTTCTTTTCTTTTTTTTTTTTTTAATCCAGAAAGGCGTTGTACGTGTAAATCGCCTTATTTGTTCCAAGACGGAGCCAGACATAAGGTCTAATCACATGAGCTCAACGGCAAGTGCGTTTCATTTTTCAGCAACAGTTTCACTTTGATTTATAATTTTAGAATAAATTTAATAATTTAACTAAAAAAACAACACAAAAAAAAACATATAACAAAATCTTCATTCTTTTTTGTTGTTGTTGCTGAATTACAAGGAGCCACGGGTGTTGTTGTATGGTCTGTCTCTCTATAAAAATTTATCTGTTTATTGCTGTCATGTATGTATAATTATCTTTGTTGAACTTTTACGAAGATGCGTGCTGTTAATAAATATATACACTCTAGCTTGTTGCAGCCATTTGATAATCTAACACAAAGACGGTTACATAACAAAACTGTTTTTATATTATTTTGCCTGCCAGTGGTCGTCGGATGTATCGAGCAGGGGTAGTGAAAAAGGTGAGGTTGGGGTTGATGAACTAATGACATAACGATCATGCATCTCTCTCCGTCTTTCTCTGTTTGTTGAACCTCTTGCTTTTATAGACATTTTTTTTTTTGTTCTATCTGACGTCAATATATGTGTACAAGTTCAGCATGGTATTTTTCTTTGTTCTCTGAGGTCAATGTGTGTGTGTCAAAGTTTGACATGGTGTTTTCTTTGTTCTCTGCTTACCTTGAATGTTTGTGTGCACGATCTCAGAGTTCCTTTATCCAATACTCAGTAAAGGGGCTACAGGTCATCAAAGGGTGATAGACACTGCCTTAGTATATATAAATTCATCTCCAACTGTATTAGTTAAACTAATTCCGTTTTGTTTTCCTCCTCTAGAAGGCTCAATTATGTTGAAAACAAATAATATTACGAATGTAAAAGGAGTAATTTCTTAAAGAGTTTTCAAAGAGTAGTGTTTTCTGGAAGTTGTCATGAAGACAAATAGAATTATTGGATGGATAGAAATATTGTTTCCTGTTAGTGGGTGGGGCCACAAATTTGCCAACTGCAGCTCATCCACAGAGGTATCCTCCTAAACCTGCCCTCTTGAAAACTGAGCCATCCGGAGACTGTGGGTGGTGACCTATGATGCCTTGAGACAGGATCCTGGTGGCTGAGTAGTCCGTGATTGGATGACTTGCAACAATCCATTTTAGTCCCTACTTCAGCTGGTTACATTATGCCTAGTATCTAGTTCATTCGCAACTACAGGGTAGTCGCTAGAAAAGCAGGAAATTTGTAAAACAACAATTTATTTTTACAAACTTTTTATTATACTCATAGATACTCAAAATGTCGTCCGTGCAGTTCACTACAGCGTCTTAACCTAGAAATCCAAGCTCGACACCAAAAACCAATAAAAAAATATCAATCGCACATTTTATTCATGATCTAAGCTGACCTTCAAATTTCCTGCTTTTCTAGCCCCCACCCTGTATGATATTCAATTCGATTCTTGTAAAATTCGAAACTTTATTTCTCCTTTTTATTTTCTCCCCAAATAGACACGAGATGGCAGTAGCTGAGGGTCATGTTGAGTGCAAAGATTACCAATGCCAAAGTTTAATGCAAGACATTCAAAATGTGATGGGGTGAATGTATATTCACAAATTTAAAGATTGCACAAAATGGAAATAAAACCATCAGAACATTCATTAGAAATTATTTTTTTTAAAAAGAGAAATCAATTTATTTTAAACTAACTGTACGTACTTGACGTTACCTGTTAGTTTAAGAACAAAAAAAGAAAAAGAAATTTCAAGTATAACTTTTTTTTTTTTTTTTTTTTTTTTTACACAGTGATCACCACTTATCAAGGCCCGGAAGCCACTCAGGGATAAGGGTTATTGCAAGTACATTACGTTAGTGTGGAGATTTGATGGAGTGTTTACATAAGGGGGCGGTTCATTAGGAATTTGTTAACATTAGACTTGAAGACATCCAAGTTGTAGTCCGGAGGGAAGCAGGCAGATGGAACAGAGTTCCACAGGCGTGCAGTTCTAAGAAAGAAGCTTTGTTCATGGAATCCGCGTTTTGATTTAGGCACAGATATAGAGTGGGGGAAATTTTTCACAGTGGATTCAGCTAGACGGGTGTTTATCGTGAAAGATTGGCGAGGGGGGACTAGGGATTGGAGTTCAGACGAGCACCTGCCATGAAAATAACGATAAAACAAGGATAGGCTTGCAACGTCTCTTCTGTGGGAGAGGGGTTGCAGGGTAGAGAAAAGGGCATCCCCCACTAAGCCACGAAGTCTATTTTGTACTCTGTCAAGGCATGATAGGCTGTTTTTGGCAGCTCCTGCCCAGATATGGCAACAGTATTCCATCCTTGGACGTACTTGGCTTTTATATAGATAGAGAATTGCATCAGTAGTGAGATATCTTCTGGAGCGGTAGAAGGATCCCACCATCTTTCCAGCGACCTTGGCAACAGTATGTAGTTTATTATCATTCTTACATGTACGTTATCATTGTTTCAACAACGTGATAAAAGAAATGTCTCCATTGTACTAGTTACTCAAGCTGGACTAAGTTTTTTTTATAACTCATGAATCACAACTTAAAGGTTAATAAGTCACTCATGTTGAGCACAAAAAAAGATTATCAATGGCAAGAACTAATGTTTTCCAACAGCAATATTTTCTGGGAACAGTGTATTCTGGGATTGGTGTCATTGGTGAGGTGCTCTGTTTTCCCGCTCTTGAGCAATGATGGTACCCTCTGTGAAATTTCCTTTTGAGAGTAGTCCAATGTATTTCAAAAACTATGTTTTCTGAGAGCAATGTATTTTAGAAGCAATGCTTTCTTGGAATATGAATGTATTATATATACCATCTATAGAATTATATTTGACACTTTTATTGGTCCCCTCCCACCACCATCACCAACCAAAGGAGGGTGGACCTGTAAATTCACCCTGGTCTGGTCGTCCGTTCATCTGTCCACACTTTTCTTAATAACTGCGCCTTGGAATTTTTTGAAATTTTGCACAAACATTAAATATGATATGAGTAAAAAAGTAACAGAACAGATCCCCCCCCCTAGGTTGCTCCCCCCTCCTAGAGGTGCCTTTTCGATTAAAATGGCTAAAATTGACACTTCTGTGCTTTTTAAAAATGACTGATGCCTTGAATTTTTATAAAACTTTATGAAAAGTTGTAACTAACTGATTTCTATATAATTTTGTTTGTCTATACTTTGCGATAACTCTTTGGTGTGCCCCAGGGGCTCTTTTAGGGCTAATAAAAACACTCCATTTTTGGGACTATATTCCCATATTTGTCCAAAATTTTCTGTGTATTTCTATTTAGCAGTTTTGCATGGTGCTGAACTCAAATTTGCATATGTTAAAGCCTAAAACTGCACTGTTTGTTCATTTTCATCAGGATTTGACGTCCCCTGGGGACTTTTGGGGCTACATGGAAGGAGGCAAATGCTGAACTTAGTCATTTTTTTTATGCTTCGTTCACTATGCACTTACAGGGGACCATGCATGCTTCACTTGTTCAACATGAAATAATCCAGAGATACCTGATATAGTTAACTAAACCATTCTTCACTCTATACCTGGTGTTTTGAACTGCAGAATCTTTGTGTTTAATTATTGATATAACAGAACCTAGGGACCATGAACCACCTCTGAACTCTATTTAAAACAAAAAAATTATCATCATTCTTACCTATATGATCAAGCATTATAAAAAAATAAACGTCTCCGTTTTACTAGTTATTCAGGCTGGACTAATTTTTTTAAACTAATAAGTCACTACGTTAATCTTAGTGAGATTGAATGATAGCTGGTTGAAAGATGAAGAATGTCATAAGAGGATTGAGGATGATTAATGAAATCAACTAAGATTGGTTAGATATCATTTTTTATTTTTTATATTTTGAAATTTTTTCTTCGGGGCCCTTGGCATAGTGGATAGAGGCATTGAATCTCTATGGTTCCATGTGAGCATTGTCTGAAGATAGTGGTTTCAATCCTACTCAAAGCAGGCCAGAGAATTAGTTGGCCAAAACGTGGTGAGACAACAACAACTATGGAAGGCAGTAATTACTGAGGATACAGTTAAGACTTAGCATTCCTATCCTGTCGTGATTAACCACCATAAGAAGGCCGCAGGATAAGTTAGTCGAAACGTGATGGAAACAACAACTATGAAGATCAGGTTAACAGTTCGTAAATAAATAAGATTGGTTACTTCTGAGGCACATGTTATGAAGGGAATCTGTTGAAATTGCATCTGAAAATGACTATAATGTAGTCTGCAAGGAAGCAGTCTGGCAGCAATGTGTTATCCAGATGGGCAACCTTTACAAAAAAAGCTCTATTCGTGGAAATTTCACCCAATGCTAGGCACACAGGAGAAAGAAAGGAAAGTTATTTTTCGTTGTGGTAACAAAGCGAATTTTTGCTATGAATGTTTTGCAAGGAGGAGAATCAGAGATTGGAGTTAAGTCGAGCACCTTCCATGAAACTAACGATTCCATATTGAAGCTTTTGCCTTGTTTAACTATATTGAGGAACTGTGATGCAGCGAAACATACTGTTTAAATTTCTCTGAAGATTTGTATTAAGAATGCAATGCATTTGTTCCTGTTGGCCACATGTGGTGCAATGATATCATGTTGGCCACATGTGGTGCAATAATATCATGGAATTTTTCCAACTCCCCTGCACACCCACCTTTCATGTGCGTGACCCTCCCTCTCCATCCCCGGGCTACCAATGGGACCCAACAAGCATCTCTTGTGTAGGAGCTAATTTCATTACTGCTTATTGAATTTTTGTCTCTGAACTGCTTTTCGAAGTGTTAGGGTGGGGCCTCCCACCCTATCCTATAGTGATTTTTTATTATTTAGAGAGGTGGGGGGGGGGGGTGATGTATGCTGCGTGATAAGACACAAGTTTCTTGCAAACAATACAGTTTCAGGCATCGTTCACTTAAAGAATCAGAAATTGTATGTCAATTTTTTTTTTTTTTTCAATAATGAATTCCATTTAGAATAGAAATTATTCATGTTTGTTTAAAAACAAACAATAATAAATATAAATGTGTACTTTTAACATGAGTCTATTTTATTATGTGCATTTAGCAATGGAAATTCGATTTCAAATTTAATTGTGACAGACCAACGGAAATGCCATTTGAAAATTAAATATAACAGACCAACAGAAATGCCATTTGAAAATTAAATGTGACAGACCAACGAAAATACCATTTGTAATTAACCCAGACAGATCAAATATTATTTTGAACTTAAGAATGATAGAATAAGGAGAATTCTATTTGGAATTTAAGCATTACAGACCCACGAAAATGTCATTTTAAACCTGACAGATAAATTTAATTTCTGTTTTGACAGACCAACGAAAATGCTATTTTGAACTTAAGCATAACACATCAACGAAAATTTCACTTGAAATTTAAACATGACAAATCAGTGAAAATGCTATTTTAGTGTTAAACGTGATAGGCTAATTGAAACTGAAGTATGACAAACGGACGAAATGCTATTTTTAATGAGATCAACGCAAAAATAATTTTAAATTAAACACGACAAACCAACTAATGGTTGGGCGTTTTATAGTCAACCTGGGACGCATCTGAAGTAAGATGCATCCATTCAATCTGTGAGATAGACAAACGATGAACGAGGTAATTGAAAAAAAAATCGTGACGCACAAGATACTCTGAGAGGTGTTCAATAAATAATGCCCCCATGAACCACATCTCATCGTAGTAAAACAGCGAAACTTGGAACAGTTATTATTCTTTCTCTATATAGAAACTACCTACAGTTATGCGTTTCTATCATTGTTTAATGCAGTTCTGAAGACCGTCTTTATAGAACACTAACTTGGGTGCCTGGCGTTTCTCGGGTGTTTGGAGGTGTGTGTTGAGCAAAAAAGGAAAAAAAAAAAAAAAAAAAATGGTGGCAGGCAGGCAGGCTCGAACTCATACGGCGAAGGAGAAAAAGATTGTGAAAAAAAGAAAGTGACATCTTTGCTGTTGCGTCCATCGCCAAACCGGAAGTGACGAATGTTTAAATTAAGGCAAGTCAATCGAAAAGAGGGGACGCCTTTAGAAAATAGAATAGTGCCCAGTGTCGGGTGAAGGAATTAATGTTTTTTAGCCAATTTATCGATATTTGTCGTCCGAAGGGTCGGGCTTCAAAACGATACTGATCTCGTGAAAATCAGTCACCTCTGTCAAAAGTTTTAGACAGACATACAAACAGACATAGATTTAAACAGACAAGTGAGATTTATATTATAGAACATGTCAAGTTGTTCCTTCAACCACGAGATGGCTTGAGTAATCAAGGTTGCATCATCTCGGAAATGCTTTCCTTTCACAAACAACTTAATGCCTTGGAAAAGATGAAAGTCAGAGGGTGCAAGGGCAAGAGAGTAGGGGGAGTGGGGATAGATTTTGATCTGGCAACATGCGTGTTATGAACCACAGCATTGCATGAGGAGGATACATTTGCTGATCTTATCCCCGCCTCATAATTTTGATAGCTTCTCTTTACTTTCCTTAAAAGTGGAGCGTAATAAGCTTTTGCAATTGTGATATCCTTTGTCAGGAAATCTGTCTTATCTACTCCGTCCTGATCACAGAAAATTGTGAGCATGATCTTGCCAGCAGAGGCTGCACCTTTGCCTTCAATGGAGATAAGTCAATTTTGAAAAGTTATCCAACACATGCCAACACGTAAAAAGGATGTTAAATCGAATATAATGATGAATTCTAATGCATCATTTTTATTTCAACTGAAATTCTGTATATCTCGATGCCTTCATTCAGTCTTGAAAGACAAAGGATATCCCATGTTGGGGCAGCTGCGCATGTAATATGTGGCAAAGGTTGCGCAATCTCCAACCACACCTCTCCTGAATCGGCACTGCTTGAGTTCAGTGGCAAGGAGAAATCTAGGATGACTGGAAACACTGCTGAGATAAGCGGCGAGCACATACAGCACCTGGAAGTTGCAAATGGTCACCCATCTGGTACGGGCCAGGCTCATCATTGCTTAACTTTGGTGATCTGACGAGAACCGGTGTGTCAAACAAGATTATGACGTATATAATCTGTATCTCTACAATATATCTCTACTATATATATAAAAAGGCACTTTGTGTGTGTGTGTGTCCATTCCCTATGGACTCCAAAACGACGAGGCTGATTTTTTTTTTTTTTTAAATTTCACGCAAAGATACTTTGTGTCTGGTAGTGTTCTTGGATAGCGTTTGGATCAGAATGCCTTTGATGATAAGTATCGATAATCGACCGCATCAGATTTAAGAATATTCAATCCAGTTTTGACCAAAATCAACATTACAAGTGCATTTGAGAAGTTTTGTCGCTACACAAGCGGGAGGGCCCACCATATAAAATCAACACAAATTTCTTTGATAAGAAATGGATGCGTTCGAAGTGAATGTTTCTGTTTAAAGTGCAAGTTTACACTCTCTCTGTCACACATTTATACTCTCTCTCTCTCACACACGTTTTTCTCCCTTTCAATCATATTATCTTTTACTTTCTCATACACACACACACACACTCTCTCTCTCTCTCTCTCTCTTTTTCTCTCAAACACCTTTTTTTCTCTCATTTTCTTTCTCTCCTCTTTTATATTTTACTAGCCTTGGTGCCCGGCATTGCCCAGGTATTTGGAGATGTGTATTGAGACAAAAAAAAAAAAAAAGTGGTAGTAGGTGGCAGGCTGGAACTCATACCACGAAGGAGGAAAAAAAAACGTAAAAAAAAAAATATGATGTCTCTGCCGTTGCGCCCATTGCCAATCCGGAAGTGACGTAAGTTTAAAGTAAGGCTAGTCAACCGAAAAGAGGGGATGACTTTCGAAAATATCAGCGAAAAACTCGACCCCTCCCTGTAGAAAAGTGCCCAGTTGAGGTAGATGTTTTTAGCCAATTTAACCAAAGAAGGACGAAACTATAATCTTGTACTTCAGGTTTGCAGCTTTCATAGTTTGTGTTGATTGTGAGAATAATTATATATCATCTCGCGTTCAAAGAAAAAAACCCATATAATATGTATATAATGTGCCAATTTTTTGTTGATTTCTTTTTTTTAAACACTAATACGGTTAATAGTCTCCAACCATGGAGATCATGAAAAATGTTTTGTCCTAGAAAATCGAACATATATATTTTTTTTTGCATAAACAAATATTTATTTATTTATGTATTATTTTACTTATAAAACAGTAATTTATGAATACGTGTTTCGAACTACTACCTCTTGTCAGTGTAGCTTGACCGTTTCTGCGATTTGAACCCCAAACCATATGTACTATGGTCGAGTGCGTTAACCGTTATGCCACGAAGTCCCATATGACTTGTTATTTTTATTGCTTTTAAACTTATGTCTCCTTTTGTTGATTTTTTTTAACGATAATGCGGTTAAAATGGTTGAAAGGTGATAAAAATAACACGTAAACTCATCTAGGACTTCGGGGGCATAACAGTTAACGCACTCAATTACAGTACGTAAAGTTTGAGGTTCGAATCATAGAAACAGCCAAACTACGCTGACGAGAAACACGTGTTCGTAGATTACTGTTATATATTCATTCCAGGTAGGAGATATCCAAAAAATGAAGAGTAATTGGATTTCAACAAAGGTCGTTGATAGTGTTCAATCAAAGAGAGCAAATTATATATTTTTTAAATTATTTTTTCTATGAAAATACATTCATATCTTGCTACGATGTGCAGACCGTTTCGATCATAATAGATCTCATCAGGCAAGAAAAATTAAAAATGGTTCAAGACCATTTTTAATTTTAGAGGAGATATACTTTGCTATGACTGGAGCAAAGTTGAAGGTCTTTAACTTCGCTCCACGCCAGTCATGGCTAAGTATATCTCCTCTAAAATAACTGTATCTTTAATTTTTTTTGCCTGATGAAATCTATTATAATCGAAACGGTCTGCACATCGTAGCAAGATATTAATGTATTTACATAAAGAATTATATATATATATATATATATATATATATATATATATATATATATATATATACTAGCAAAAGTACCCGTCGTTGACTGGGTTCAAAAACAGCTTACAGAAAATGGACTCTAATTTATGAAAGTATGATAGGTTATGAAAAGGAAGGGTTGTAAAGAGATAGCTTCGAATTTGGGGGTATCAAAACCAAAGCAAAATATGATGAAAGTAAAAATAAAATAGATAAACCCCATAATTTATTATACCATACCTGTTCACACTGAAACACTTATCACAATATTCTCTGGATCTTTATTAAAAAAAAACCTTGTTAAACTTTGTGACATATTTCCATTCTATGGAGATCAGGCGCGAACGAACACCCTATAATTTTATCATACCATATGTGTCTCGATACATCTTCCATCATTATATGTGATCAGTTTTCTATAATAGTCAACCATGTAGGAGCCCATTCGTGAACAGACACACACACAGACGTTCAGCTTTGTATATATATATATATATATATATATATATATATATATATATATATATATATATATAATCTTTCACTGTATTCCTCTCTTTCATGCCCTTTTAGCATCATTCTTCTTTTTTTTCTCTCATTTTCTTCCTAACTTCTCTCTCTCTCTCTCTCTCTCTCTCCCATTTTCCTTCTACTTTCTCCCTTTCACTCCCGTTTCACATTTGTGCTTTTTTGTCTTGTTTTTCTCTCACCGCCTCCCCCTACCTCTCACTCGTTTTCACATTGATCTCTAACCACACATTGTTTTGAGGGTTATAATTATATATTTGAAAATAATGCCAAATCTTCATACTTGGAATAAGAAATATCTTCACATCAAACCAAATTCTAAAAAAAAAAAAAAAATCATTAATTCTGATTATTAGCAATTAAAAAAAATTGCTGTCAAATTTTATTTTTTTATTTGTTTATTTAAAACATTTTTTAAAAATTTAGCTAAAAATATAATTCAGAAATAGCTCGACTGCAACTAAAATTATTCTGTTCTTTTGTTCTGAGACGAATATTTTTGCGAGGCTTTGTCAGTCTGTCCTTAAGACTAGGCTCAATGTGAAATGGCATTTCTCAAGTAAATTTGAAATTGCATTTTTATTGGTCTGTCTGAGTTAATATTTTTAATAAGTTTTGTTTGTTTGTCATAATGTAAAAATAGATCATTGATTTTGAAAAATAGCATTTTTTTTAGTCAATCATGAGTCTTAAATTATATTTCATCTGTGATTCTTATTTTTTGAAATACGATTTTTGACTGTCTGGCACAGTTATTTAAAATTATCATTTTCTGTTGTCCATCAGTGTTAATTTAGAGACTTCAACAGTGAAGGGGTGTGATTTTGCTGCTAAGCGGATTTGTCGGGATATGTATGTCAAGGAGCACAAGTGCAATGAGTTCATCAGAGCACAAAATCCCTAAATGCGAAAAAGCTTTTTAATCTAATAGTTTCTCTTCCCCCCCCCCCCCGAACAACTAGACTTTGGAATTCCCTTCGTACTACCTGCTTCCAGGTCCTGGATATGATCTAAAACTATATCCGATGGTGAGGCCCCACCTTGCGGGCTTTGGGGAGTGTGGAGCCACCCTTTCATTGCCACTGCTCCCAGGTCCATTCTGACCCGTAGTGGTAGTACCTGTTAGGGTCCCAACTATGGGTTAAATAGAATCTGACTTAAAAAAAATATACTTCATTAAAAATCTTCATTAAAAAATATACTTCATTAAAAATCGTTCCTCAAAATAACTAGATTCGGCATTAAATAACCTGGAAAAGGTTGATATGCCGTAAAACAAAAACAACCAACCAACCAACCTGCTTCCATGGCTGTACTGATATGCAAAAGTTTAAATGTAATGTAAACCAACATCTTGTTAATCTTTCCAAGGCCTGGTCTCCTACGTCCAAGTGGCGATATGCTTTGTAAGGGGTGAATGTGAGTTTAAAAAAAAAAAAAAAAGAATTACTGTTTGTTTTCAAAACTGGCTTCTAGACATTCCTTGCATATTTATGTAGCGAACCTACTCGCTAACTATCGTAAGGTCCACAAATAATTAAACAAGTACGTGAATCTGTCTCACTGCGTAACTACTAAACACCTTCTTCGAGTGATTGCACATTTTTTTTTTTCTTCCTCTTAAAGAGGTCCTGGATATGACCTTAAACTATATCCGATGGTGATGCCCCAGTTTGCGGACTTATGGGAGTATGGAGCAACCCTTTAATTGCCATTGCTCCCAGGTCCAGTCTGACCCAGAGTGGTAGTACCTGTCAGGGTCCCAACTATGGGTAAATAGAAACCGACTTGAAAAAAAGCAAATATATTCTATTAAAAAACTTTTCTTCAAAATCACTGGATTTGGCATTAAATAACCCGAAAAGGCTTGATATGCCATAAAGCAAAAACAACTAACCAACCAATCCTCTTAAAGATGAGATTATACCTCGAAAATTTGAGAACACCACATTATCATCCTGGTTCAACACATTATGTTAGTAAATAAATATTTATAATTAAAAATTATTGAAATCTTTGAATCTTGTAATTATTTTTTTTTACTCACCTTGTCTCACACCCAACGGTGTTCTTCAAGACTGCATTGTCATAGCCTTCAAGCTCAACTTCCTTTCACACTATGCACAATGCTTCAAGCAAACTGCAACATCCTCCTCATAGTTTGGTTAATTTCATTCAAAAGAAATATTTGAAAATTAAGCATTTTTTAATAGACATCGAGCCACAAAACAAAAAACGTCATATTCCAAAATTTACATACATTGATCAAGTAGATTTTTATATTTAGAAAAATTATTTTTTAGTAGTTAATAATATATCGTAGCCATTACAAGGTTCATTTTAAAGTGTCAGTAGTTCGAATTGAGATGTGTTTATTAAATAATAGCCTGAGTGCCCGGCATTACCCGAGTGTTTGGAGGTGTGTATTGAGCAAAAAAAAAGGTGGTAGTGGGCAAGCAGGCAGGCTTGAACTCGTTCCACAAAGGCGGAAAAGAAAGTGAAAGAAAATCTGACGTCTTAGCCAATGTCTCCAGAAGTCAAAATCATTGAAATTAACCAAAGTCAATTCAACGGTGACAATGACTTGCTTAAATGTCGGCGAAAAAATCGACCCTTCCTTGTAAGAAAACGGCCGAGTTTAGGGTGAAGGAATTAATTTTTTAGGCCAATTTTTCGATATTTGTCATCCGAGATATCAAACTTCAAAATGATAGCGATCTTGTCAGGACTTTTCGCCTCTGTCGAAAGTTTTTGCGAGACATGCATACATTTAAACAGACAAATGAGATTCATATTATAGATGGCGGATCAAGACGCACTGTTCTTACTTCTTCATAAAAATTTTATTTTCTTAGTTAATAAAAAACTATTTAATTTGTGATTTTTAAACATTTTCGTTTCGTGATGGATACGCACATCAGAATGATTTTTCTGTATTTTTTTTTTTAATTAGGTTGAATTCTAAATTTGCACCAAATCTTGTATATTTTTTTCTGATGTTATGCTTTATTTCTTTGTCTTAAACTAGTTTTTATGATTCTTTCATTCCAGGTATGTAAATTGATCTTTCGATATGATGTTTGTATATTTTTGAGATGAGGCTTAGTAATTATTTTTGTAATATTTGGATTGTTTGGACTATTGCTCTCATCTTGGTTGCTTTTTATTTATTTATTTTTTTTTTTTCACAAAATTTCAGCCGATGTAACCTCCGACCATTCACACTGGATGTTATTGGTGAATAACGAAAAATAGCGCCAAGTTTCTTTTTTGGGGTCCATTCCATTTTTTTTTATATGATGCTTGTATATTTTCGAGATAAGGCTTGATAAAAAACGGAATTAACCTGGATTTATTAAATAAAGAAATAGACTTGGCACTATTTTTCACTATTCACCAATAACATCCAGTGTGAATGCACCTGAAGATGGTCGGAGGTTACATCGGCCGAAACGTTGTAAAAAGAACAAAACAAAAAATAAAACAACCAAGATGAGAACAATAGACCAAACTATCCAAATAATATAAAAAGTAGTTATCCTTTGATGTTTAATATTTTAAGATATCAAAAACTTTTTTGACTGATTCTTTAAAAAAAAAAAAAAAATTTGATGAGAAGCAATTAAAAAAATTTTTTTTATTTAATTTGCCTGAAAAGTTTTTTTGGGGAGGGTGTTAGTTTTGTCTTTTCTCATATCTTGAAAATTTTGCTCCTGTAATTTTGATTTATTTTTGTTTCAAACTCGTTTTTATTTTCTTCTTTCATTCCAGGTATGTAAATTTAATCTTTAATGTGAATGGCTCAAGTTGACACAAAAGGTTTGAATATTTATTCATTATCAATTTTTATTGCATGGTCATTTAATCTATAATACATATTTGAATATTTATTCATTATCAATTTTTATTACATGGTCATTTAATCTATCATGCATATTTGAATATTTATTCATTATCAATTTTTATTACATGGTCATTTAATCTATAATACATGTTTGAATATTCATTATCAATTTTTATTACATGGTCATTTAATCTATAATACATATTTGAATATTTATTCATTATCAATTTTTATTACATGGTCATTTAATCTATAATACATATTTGAATATTTATTCATTATCAATTTTTATTACATGGTCATTTAATCTATAATACATGTTTGAATATTTATTCATTATCAATTTTTATTACATGGTCATTTAATCTATAATACATATTTGAATATTTATTCATTATCAATTTTTATTACATGGTCATTTAATCTATAATACATGTTTGAATATTCATTATCAATTTTTATTACATGGTCATTTAATCTATAATACATATTTGAATATTTATTCATTATCAATTTTTATTACATGGTCATTTAATCTATCATGCATATTTGAATATTTATTCATTATCAATTTTTATTACATGGTCATTTAATCTATAATACATGTTTGAATATTCATTATCAATTTTTATTACATGGTCATTTAATCTATAATACATATTTGAATATTTATTCATTATCAATTTTTATTACATGGTCATTTAATCTATAATACATATTTGAATATTTATTCATTATCAATTTTTATTACATGGTCATTTAATCTATCATGCATATTTGAATATTTATTCATTATCAATTTTTATTACATGGTCATTTAATCTATAATACATATTTGAATATTTATTCATTATCAATTTTTATTACATGGTCATTTAATCTATCATGCATATTTGAATATTTATTCATTATCAATTTTTATTACATGGTCATTTAATCTATAATGCATATTTGAATATTTATTCATTATCAATTTTTATTACATGGTCATTTAATCTGTAATACATATTTGAATATTTATTCATTATCAATTTTTATTACATGGTCATTTAATCTATAATACATGTTTGAATATTTATTCATTATCAATTTTTATTACATGGTCATTTAATCTATAATACATATTTGAATATTTATTCATTATCAATTTTTATTACATGGTCATTTAATCTATAATGCATATTTGAATATTTATTCATTATCAATTTTTATTACATGGTCATTTAATCTATAATGCATATTTGAATATTTATTCATTATCAATTTTTATTACATGGTCATTTAATCTATAATACATATTTGAATATTTATTCATTATCAATTTTTATTACATGGTCATTTAATCTATAATACATGTTTGAATATTTATTCATTATCAATTTTTATTACATGGTCATTTAATCTATAATACATGTTTGAATATTTATTCATTATCAATTTTTATTACATGGTCATTTAATCTATAATACATGTTTGAATATTTATTCATTATCAATTTTTATTACATGGTCATTTAATCTATAATACATATTTGAATATTTATTCATTATATATTTTTATTACATGGTCATTTAATCTATCATGCATATTTGAATATTTATTCATTATCAATTTTTATTACATGGTCATTTAATCTATAATACATATTTGAATATTTATTCATTATCAATTTTTATTACATGGTCATTTAATCTATAATACATGTTTGAATATTTATTAATTATCAATTTTTATTACATGGTCATTTAATCTATAATACATATTTGAATATTTATTCATTATCAATTTTTATTACATGGTCATTTAATCTATCATGCATATTTGAATATTTATTCATTATCAATTTTTATTACATGGTCATTTAATCTATAATACATATTTGAATATTTATTCATTATCAATTTTTATTACATGGTCATTTAATCTATAATACATGTTTGAATATTTATTCATTATCAATTTTTATTACATGGTCATTTAATCTATAATACATATTTGAATATTTATTCATTATCAATTTTTATTACATGGTCATTTAATCTATAATACATATTTGAATATTTATTCATTATCAATTTTTATTACATGGTCATTTAATCTATAATACATATTTGAATATTTATTCATTATCAATTTTTATTACATGGTCATTTAATCTATAATACATGTTTGAATATTTATTCATTATCAATTTTTATTACATGGTCATTTAATCTATAATACATATTTGAATATTTATTCATTATCAATTTTTATTACATGGTCATTTAATCTATAATACATATTTGAATATTTATTCATTATCAATTTTTATTACATGGTCATTTAATCTATAATACATGTTTGAATATTTATTCATTATCAATTTTTATTACATGGTCATTTAATCTATAATACATGTTTGAATATTTATTCATTATCAATTTTTATTACATGGTCATTTAATCTATAATACATGTTTTAATATTTATTCATTATCAATTTTTATTACATGGTCATTTAATCTATAATACATATTTGAATATTTATTCATTATCAATTTTTATTACATGGTCATTTAATCTATAATACATGTTTGAATATTTATTCATTATCAATTTTTATTACATGGTCATTTAATCTATAATACATGTTTGAATATTTATTCATTATCAATTTTTATTACATGGTCATTTAATCTATAATACATATTTGAATATTTATTCATTATCAATTTTTATTACATGGTCATTTAATCTATCATGCATATTTGAATATTTATTCATTATCAATTTTTATTACATGGTCATTTAATCTATAATACATATTTGAATATTTATTCATTATCAATTTTTATTACATGGTCATTTAATCTATAATACATGTTTGAATATTTATTCATTATCAATTTTTATTACATGGTCATTTAATCTATAATACATATTTGAATATTTATTCATTATCAATTTTTATTACATGGTCATTTAATCTATAATACATATTTGAATATTTATTCATTATCAATTTTTATTACATGGTCATTTAATCTATAATACATGTTTGAATATTTATTCATTATCAATTTTTATTACATGGTCATTTAATCTATAATACATGTTTGAATATTTATTCATTATCAATTTTTATTACATGGTCATTTAATCTATAATACATATTTGAATATTTATTCATTATCAATTTTTATTACATGGTCATTTAATCTATAATACATGTTTGAATATTTATTCATTATCAATTTTTATTACATGGTCATTTAATCTATAATACATATTTGAATATTTATTCATTATCAATTTTTATTACATGGTCATTTAATCTATCATGCATATTTGAATATTTATTCATTATCAATTTTTATTACATGGTCATTTAATCTATAATACATGTTTGAATATTTATTCATTATCAATTTTTATTACATGGTCATTTAATCTATAATACATGTTTGAATATTTATTCATTATCAATTTTTATTACATGGTCATTTAATCTATAATACATATTTGAATATTTATTCATTATCAATTTTTATTACATGGTCATTTAATCTATAATACATGTTTGAATATTTATTCATTATCAATTTTTATTACATGGTCATTTAATCTATCATGCATATTTGAATATTTATTCATTATCAATTTTTATTACATGGTCATTTAATCTATAATACATATTTGAATATTTATTCATTATCAATGTTTATTACATGGTCATTTAATCTATAATACATATTTGAATATTTATTCATTATCAATTTTTATTACATGGTCATTTAATCTATCATGCATATTTGAATATTTATTCATTATCAATTTTTATTACATGGTCATTTAATCTATAATACATATTTGAATATTTATTCATTATCAATTTTTATTACATGGTCATTTAATCTATAATACATGTTTGAATATTTATTCATTATCAATTTTTATTACATGGTCATTTAATCTATAATACATGTTTGAATATTTATTCATTATCAATTTTTATTACATGGTCATTTAATCTATAATACATATTTGAATATTTATTCATTATCAATGTTTATTACATGGTCATTTAATCTATAATACATATTTGAATATTTATTCATTATCAATTTTTATTACATGGTCATTTAATCTATAATACATATTTGAATATTTATTCATTATCAATTTTTATTACATGGTCATTTAATCTATAATACATATTTGAATATTTATTCATTATCAATTTTTATTACATGGTCATTTAATCTATCATGCATATTTGAATATTTATTCATTATCAATTTTTATTACAAGGTCATTTAATCTATAATACATATTTGAATATTTATTCATTATCAATTTTTATTACATGGTCATTTAATCTATAATACATGTTTGAATATTTATTCATTATCAATTTTTATTACATGGTCATTTAATCTATAATACATGTTTGAATATTTATTCATTATCAATTTTTATTACATGGTCATTTAATCTATAATACATGTTTTAATATTTATTCATTATCAATTTTTATTACATGGTCATTTAATCTATAATACATATTTGAATATTTATTCATTATCAATTTTTATTACATGGTCATTTAATCTATAATACATGTTTGAATATTTATTCATTATCAATTTTTATTACATGGTCATTTAATCTATAATACATGTTTGAATATTTATTCATTATCAATTTTTATTACATGGTCATTTAATCTATAATACATATTTGAATATTTATTCATTATCAATTTTTATTACATGGTCATTTAATCTATCATGCATATTTGAATATTTATTCATTATCAATTTTTATTACATGGTCATTTAATCTATAATACATATTTGAATATTTATTCATTATCAATTTTTATTACATGGTCATTTAATCTATAATACATGTTTGAATATTTATTCATTATCAATTTTTATTACATGGTCATTTAATCTATAATACATATTTGAATATTTATTCATTATCAATTTTTATTACATGGTCATTTAATCTATAATACATATTTGAATATTTATTCATTATCAATTTTTATTACATGGTCATTTAATCTATAATACATGTTTGAATATTTATTCATTATCAATTTTTATTACATGGTCATTTAATCTATAATACATGTTTGAATATTTATTCATTATCAATTTTTATTACATGGTCATTTAATCTATAATACATATTTGAATATTTATTCATTATCAATTTTTATTACATGGTCATTTAATCTATAATACATGTTTGAATATTTATTCATTATCAATTTTTATTACATGGTCATTTAATCTATAATACATATTTGAATATTTATTCATTATCAATTTTTATTACATGGTCATTTAATCTATCATGCATATTTGAATATTTATTCATTATCAATTTTTATTACATGGTCATTTAATCTATAATACATGTTTGAATATTTATTCATTATCAATTTTTATTACATGGTCATTTAATCTATAATACATGTTTGAATATTTATTCATTATCAATTTTTATTACATGGTCATTTAATCTATAATACATATTTGAATATTTATTCATTATCAATTTTTATTACATGGTCATTTAATCTATAATACATGTTTGAATATTTATTCATTATCAATTTTTATTACATGGTCATTTAATCTATCATGCATATTTGAATATTTATTCATTATCAATTTTTATTACATGGTCATTTAATCTATAATACATATTTGAATATTTATTCATTATCAATGTTTATTACATGGTCATTTAATCTATAATACATATTTGAATATTTATTCATTATCAATTTTTATTACATGGTCATTTAATCTATCATGCATATTTGAATATTTATTCATTATCAATTTTTATTACATGGTCATTTAATCTATAATACATATTTGAATATTTATTCATTATCAATTTTTATTACATGGTCATTTAATCTATAATACATGTTTGAATATTTATTCATTATCAATTTTTATTACATGGTCATTTAATCTATAATACATGTTTGAATATTTATTCATTATCAATTTTTATTACATGGTCATTTAATCTATAATACATATTTGAATATTTATTCATTATCAATGTTTATTACATGGTCATTTAATCTATAATACATATTTGAATATTTATTCATTATCAATTTTTATTACATGGTCATTTAATCTATAATACATATTTGAATATTTATTCATTATCAATTTTTATTACATGGTCATTTAATCTATAATACATGTTTGAATATTTATTCATTATCAATTTTTATTACATGGTCATTTAATCTATCATGCATATTTGAATATTTATTCATTATCAATTTTTATTACATGGTCATTTAATCTATAATACATATTTGAATATTTATTCATTATCAATGTTTATTACATGGTCATTTAATCTATAATACATGTTTGAATATTTATTCATTATCAATTTTTATTACATGGTCATTTAATCTATAATACATGTTTGAATATTTATTCATTATCAATTTTTATTACATGGTCATTTAATCTATAATACATATTTGAATATTTATTCATTATCAATTTTTATTACATGGTCATTTAATCTATAATACATGTTTGAATATTTATTCATTATCAATTTTTATTACATGGTCATTTAATCTATAATACATGTTTGAATATTTATTCATTATCAATTTTTATTACATGGTCATTTAATCTATAATACATGTTTGAATATTTATTCATTATCAATTTTTATTACATGGTCATTTAATCTATAATACATGTTTGAATATTTATTCATTATCAATTTTTATTACATGGTCATTTAATCTATAATACATGTTTGAATATTTATTCATTATCAATTTTTATTACATGGTCATTTAATCTATAATACATGTTTGAATATTTATTCATTATCAATTTTTATTACATGGTCATTTAATCTATCATGCATATTTGAATATTTATTCATTATCAATTTTTATTACATGGTCATTTAATCTATAATACATATTTGAATATTTATTCATTATCAATGTTTATTACATGGTCATTTAATCTATAATATATGTTTGAATATTTATTCATTATCAATTTTTATTACATGGTCATTTAATCTATAATACATGTTTGAATATTTATTCATTATCAATTTTTATTACATGGTCATTTAATCTATAATACATGTTTGAATATTTATTCATTATCAATTTTTATTACATGGTCATTTAATCTATAATACATGTTTGAATATTTATTCATTATCAATTTTTATTACATGGTCATTTAATCTATAATACATGTTTGAATATTTATTCATTATCAATTTTTATTACATGGTCATTTAATCTATAATACATGTTTGAATATTTATTCATTATCAATTTTTATTACATGGTCATTTAATCTATAATACATGTTTGAATATTTATTCATTATCAATTTTTATTACATGGTCATTTAATCTATAATACATGTTTGAATATTTATTCATTATCAATTTTTATTACATGGTCATTTAATCTATCATGCATATTTGAATATTTATTCATTATCAATTTTTATTACATGGTCATTTAATCTATAATACATGTTTGAATATTTATTCATTATCAATTTTTATTACATGGTCATTTAATCTATAATACATATTTGAATATTTATTCATTATCAATTTTTATTACATGGTCATTTAATCTATAATACATGTTTGAATATTTATTCATTATCAATTTTTATTACATGGTCATACGGTGTTTAATATTTTTTAAAACAATTATAAGTACGGAATCCTCCGTTGCAAGCGTTTACGCGTTGCATTGTTTGTTTTACATACAAACGGAAAATCAACTCTTGGATCAAATATATTTGAGGCACCCCAAAATAAACAACGATAAAAAGGCCACATTTTACTTGAACACCGCTTTTTTCTTTTCTTTTTTTTTCTTTTTTTTTTTTACTCCCGTTTGAATTCCTTTTTTTTTTTTTTTAAGATTATAACGCTGTTTATGGGGCAGCCAAACCAGCTGCCAACATTGCCCTGCTTTTTATTGAAATCAACCGACAGCTCTTTTTAGTATCCTTGTTGTTCCCTTAAGTGCAATTGTCTTTATCTCATGCTCGATTACCGAAATGTTAATCATGTTGCGTAATATTTGAGTAAATTTACATGACTTAAATTCTTATTGATATATGTACATTTCCATTGGTTAATTGATTTTAAATATATGAAACCTTTGGAATAATCTTTTCTAATATATATCTATATATATTCAGTAAAATTTGCAGTAGGTTTTTATTTATTGTACTTCTATTTCTTTCCGGATTGTTTGTTTTGAAATTTGTCTGCATCTGTTACTTTGATCGGATTTAATCCGGGGACTTCCAGTCAAGCCCAAACCATAATTGACGAAAAATCCCAAAGATTCGAGCCAAATTCTGCCAGAGTACTAAAAAAAAAATATATATAGGGTGTTCATTGTACAGGTCGGGCGATAAAAGGATGCTTCTTCATTATTGTAGTGCAATCTGACAGCTGAAAAGTTGATATTTAATTAAAAAAAACACAATATAACTACTTAGATTCTTTGTCAATTTTAACAATAAGCAATGTTGTCTACCTAATTGTCATGTCACAATTATTTAAGTTTTCCATGATTCAACGAAAAAATGATTTCGGCTATGTTTGTTGTGTCACATGACATGTGACGTAAACACAAGGGAAATAGCTAAAATTTCTAATTTCTTCGAAAACTATTTTCCTTAACTAATTTCTGCTTTATTGTTTTTCATAAGTTTTGGATATGTTCATTACAGCAACATGGTAATGCAGTAGATACTATTGGTTTAACTTGAAAATTATTTCGATTTCCGAATTTCACAACAATAACGAAAGCAATATATTTTCTTTAAGAAATATGCAGAAATAAGGTTATTTATTTAAATTTAAAAAACAAACAATTCGCTAAACTATTTTCTTTTTTTAAAACTTATCTTACAACATTTTTGCATTCTTTTCTTTCTTCCTTCTGAATTATCATTAGTCTCCCGCTTTGTTAATTTATTCTTTAAACTGTTTTCTTTTCAACTTTTCTATCGATTTATTTTTGATAAAACACTATACTTTCCTGCAAAAAGAAAATCAGCTAATTTTTTTAAATTACAAGATTTTCCAGTGCGTGCTCACATACATGTTTATAGTAAAATTAAATCCTCATGTTTTCCCTTTTGTTACCCTCAGGAAGAACGTGCAGTGAACACGCATTAAATGATTTAAACAGATATACCATTTTAATTTAAGATATTGCACTTCACAATTCGCGTGGCGTTTGCAATAACCATTAACAAGGCTCAGGGACAATTTTTACATTTATGTCACTTACATCTACACCCTGATTGCTTCTCACGTAGACAAGTATACATTGCGTGTTCTACAGTCGAAAAATCAGACAATCTCTACATCTGCACAGAAAAAGGAACACCTAAAAATATTATGTATCCACAAATATTGAAAACATAAACATAAGAACATACATTTTGTCGTTTTTGTTTGTGTGTTCCATTTAAACAAACTAAGCCACAGCAACGCGTGGCCGGGTACAGCTAGTATATATATATATATATATATATATATATATATATTCTCTTCTGAGTTGCCAGATTAATTGCTCTGATTGCACCTGGCTCCCTGATAAGATCAGATTTGAAAGCTGTTTGTATTTCCAACTAAGGTTTTCACAGCCTGAAAACCTTTCCCATGCCCCACAATTCCCTGACACCCCCCTCCTCCCCTGCAGCACTGTTAATTTATTTCCCACCATTCATAACTTTGCCCAGAACTCTATCACCCCTGTAAGTTTCTTTGCACTATTCCACACAACCTCCATCTCATCCCATAGTTCCATACCCTCTCTTTAAGGAGGGTGTGGGGGAGTGGTGGTGGGTGTGGTGTTTTTTTACCTCTTCAAAAGATATCAGGAAATGCGACCCTCATAAGTTTCTTCACTTTTCACTGGTATTTCTATGCTCTTCTCTGCTGTATTACCCATAGGGTAAATAGTTCTGCATAATTGTTTATAAATCCTTTCAGTACTTGCTCGTATTATTGCTTACAGGTTTTAAGATGTTCTTTATTTTACAAATATTTGAACCAAAACAAAAATATAAACATAAAATATATGATACAAAAATTAAGTACCCATGTTAAATAATTATTTATATATATATATATATATATATATATATATATATATATATATATATATATATATACACACACACTAGCGCCTGGCTTAACCTGGTCATAAAATATTCATAAATATGATATCTTAATTTGTCCACATTTTGTATATATTAGCCTGGGTGCCCGGCATTGCCCGGGTGTTTGGAGGCGTGTGTTGAGAAAAAAAAAAAAAAGTTGTAGCCGGTAGGCAGGCTCGAACCCGTACGGCGACATGTTTCATCATTTACGACTCATCAGAGTGGCTGAATCTAGCGAGATTCGAAATCAGGACCCCATGGTAAGAAGCCTAATCTCTTGCCACTGGACCATCTCGCACGACTGTTTGGATATATCACGATTAACGTAAATGTTATTTGTTTTTGTTTGCGATACTTTTTGAATGAATTCAATTGTTTATACGAAAGTGCATTTTTACCTAAATGCGAGTTGGGAATAATTTTCCCTTCAACCAATTTGGTACCCCCAAATGGGGAGTCGCATATATATTGTTTTTAAAATATAATTATCCACTGACACCTGTTTTGTCGTCCACGATTCATCAGAGTGATGAGATGGTCCAGTGCTAAGAGTTTAGGCTTCTTACCATAGGGTTCCAATTCTGAATCTCACTAGATTCAGCCACTCTGATGAGTCGTAGACTGACGAAACGCGTGTCAGTGAATAATTATATTTTAAAAACCATATATGTATACTGTAATAAACTTAAGCTTGGGGGTACCAAATTGGTTAAAAGGAAAATTATTCCCAACTCGCATTTTGGTAAAAATGCACTTTTGAATAAATAATTGAATGCATTCAAAACGTATCACAAAAACAAATAACATTTACATAAAAATGTAAATTTTAAGTTTAAATTATGTATGATTGTAACAACATTTATTGTTTGACGAAGGAGTACAGATAATTATGAAAGTTTATTCCTTAACCCATGGCTTTTCAATGAATGGCTCATCTCATCGGAGGAAATATTGTTAGCAAGATAGATATGGGTAATTGTGAATTTTGCTTATTAGTGCATAGATTGAAAATTCCAATTGAGGTGATAGTGCGAAAAGGATACCCAGAGTTGAAATAATGAATGCGGTTACAGGAACCGTTATGAAATCTATTGAATGCTGGTATATTCCAAATGAATTGCGTTTTTAAAAAAAATTTTTTTTTTTTTTTTTTTTTTTTTTTTTTTTAATAGCGTACTAGCGGGACCTGTGGAAATTTCACAGCGGACTCTTTCATATGTAATATATTAATGTTGACATTCTGTGGATGTTCAGCGTAAGCGGAGCCGCTCTGATATTGCTGTAGCTTTTTGTGTTAAAACTGCAAAAGTATTCATGTAAGCTAGCAGGGACACCCGGTGTAGCCCGGTCATAAAGTATGCTTAAATATTATATTTTAATATATGCAGATTTTGTATAGCTAATACTAGTCAATTTTCTATCGATTCTTATATATTATAAATTTTTAATTTAAAAAATATATCCATAGGACATGAGTGCGTCAGCTAGAATCGAAACCAAAAGCTAAACTTATGAAGAAAAAAAATACATATATATATATATAATTTTTATAAATGTTTATTTTTGAAATATTGTTAATTTCAATGTATACCGTTTTCGTTTAACGGGTTGAGACTGTTATGATAAAAACCTAACCACCGTTAATTTCGAGTTAAGCTCAATGTATCTATTTAATAGGTACAGAGCATATATAGTGCAAAACTTTGTTGAAATTCAAAGACTTACATTGTTTCTTTTTTTGTAACTTTTGTTTATTTACCATTAACGAAACGGCTGTAATGAAGAAATCCAGGATGAAATAATTGAATTTCAACAAAGTTTTGCACTATATATATACTAGCGGGGGTACCCGGCGCTGCCCGAGTGTCTGTTTCCGGGACGGGGGGGGGGAGTTTTAAAAAATGTTATGGTAGGTAAGTAGGAAGGATCAAACCCGGAGTCATGAGTAAAAGTAGGAAAATAAAGTGTGAAAAAAAACAAAAAAAAAAAAAAACATCTGCAACGTTAACAGTTCGGCCACCAAGAAAAGTCCATTCCAGTTGTTTAGGAAAAAAAAAAACAAAAAAAAACTACTATGGTAGGTCGGCGCGAACGTGAAAATATAATGTGAATTGTCCAGCACCCTAACCACTACGCCACAGAGCACTACAGCTTAGTTTAGTGATTTTAAATAACTTCACATGATAGAACTACGAAGCCAAGCCGGTGTTCTCTTCTCAACTGTTCCTTGTGAACGATCTCCAAACGGTGTTAAGTGGTGGCAGGGGGAGGAGGAATTTTTTAGAGAGAAAATATTTTACCACTTCCATTGATCTTAACCGATTTTGGCCGTGACTTCTCAGCAGAAAAAGTATAGAAATCTAAGATTATCGAGGAATTTGATAACTAATAAGCCTATAACAAACCTCAGATATTGTTCTGCCGTTTGTGCATAATGTATTTGCATGAAATATCTTGATTTTTAATCCTATTAAGGTCAAAATTCGACGAGAAAAAATGAGTTCATTTTATTTATATAGAGATATATATAATTTGAGTTTGTTTCAGCTATATAAAACTCAAATTATATATATATATATATATATATATATATATATAATTTGAGTTTTATATAGCTGAAACAAACTCAAATTATATATATATATATATATATATATATATATATATATATATATATATATATATATATATAATTTGAGTTTGTTTCAGCTATACTCGAAACCGAAACCATAACTTATAAAGAATTCTTGATAAAATTAGTTATAAAAAAATAGATTACTGGAGTGCCATCAGCTATAATTGGAACTGACACCAAAACTTATGAAAAATTCTTGGTAAAATTATTTATTCCAAGTAATGTCACAACAATTAAACGCTCGGAAGATAAAAAGGTGTAAGTGTGACACACAAAATAACACACACGCTATCGTATTAATATATAGATTCCAAGTTGGAAGGTAAAATCCAAATGTGCATTTGGCGATCCATCATCCATATATATGCACTAGCGGATTGCTATTTAATACATGCAGATTTCCTATTTATGATTATAGACCCAATACTCTGTTGATTATTATATTGTACCCAATAGTTGTGATTTAAAGTTAAAAAAAAAAAAGAAATTTGACTTGGGTGTCATCAGCAAGGACCTAAAACCAAACTCTCCAGCCTTATTAGTTACCATCTGACCCAAATCCATTGAAGCATACAAAAACAAAAAAATAACATTGTTAAAGATATAAATGTATATTTACGCATACGTACAAATAACATGCTGAGTTGATTTACACCTGCCAAGTTTCAATTTTTATAAATTTTGATCCTTTAACTATTTTTGTCGGCTAAAGATCAAATCAAATTTGTTCCGCAGCTGCAAATCGCCTATATATCAGGTTTCAAGTCTGTATAATAAAAATTGACAGAGATAGCCCCCCTGCTCCCACTATACAATAGCTGCTAAGGAGTCAAAATTGAAAACAAAACAGTTTGTAGCATTGAGAATCCCAGCTTAAATGCTATCTAGGTAGTTTGGAGAAATAGTAAGTTATGTAAGTATATTTTTGATTCCCATCAGCGAGTTTAGTGGGGTCACAGAAGGTTAGGGTTGACAGGTATCAACCGAGATAGAATGCACCAGAAATTAGGGGTGACGGGAATTGTGGTCGTAGGCTTCCGGTTGACGGAGACGGGCGAGAGTGGTTTTGGATGGAACAGACAGGAGATTAGGGTCTCTCCACGGCAACCAGGATCCATGATAGGCTTGCCTTTAATAAAAAGAATCCATCTTGTGTTATCAATGCGGCTGTCTGCAGCAGTGACCACTCCCCATGAGATGGAGACCAGCGACCAGAAGATATCATCCGCTGGACAAGGCATGACATTATCTGTGCATACACGTCGAGACCTTTCAAGGCAAGAACTAAGAGCATACACACATCCACAGAAATAAGAACATATATGTAAGAATACACAGACTTTAAAAGCAAACGTAAAAGAGAATAGCAGCAGGAACGTTTAATAAGTAGAACAAATAAATAAAAAATAAACAAGACGCAAACACCATTTTTAACAAGTTGACCAATGACCATGGCAGAAGTAAGACAATTGAACAAAATGAATGCGATTTTTAGATTCTGCATAGCAAATTACCCCTTTTCTTATTTTCTTTCTTTGAAGATTGTAACGCTGGGTATCGGGGAGCCAAACCAGCTGCCAACATTGCCCTGCTTTTTTATTGAAACCAGCCGAGAGCTCTTTATAGTATCCTTGTTGTTCCCTTAAGTGCAATTGTCTGTATCTCTTTTGCACTTGGTTCACCAGGAATAATAGTTCTTCTTCATAAGCCCTGTGGCACCTATAATAGCTGGTATTATTGATATCTGCCGAAGATTCCAGTTTCTTTTCATATCATACACGAGACCTTGGTATTTGGTCTGTTTCTTCCTTTCGGCTCTGTTCAGACATCCATCATTAGGAACACTCACTTCAACCAAGGTTGCAACTCTCTCTGACTTATTAAAAAGTTTGATTCATGTCCAGTTAACCTACATTTAAAATTTGAAGTGTTTAGACCGAAAATTAGCGGAGGAGTTTGGTAGAGTTTTCAGAGGTCAAATCATTGAACTTTGACTCCTTGCCAGCCAAATTTCTGGCCGAAAACCGATTAAAAAGATTTTCCCAAATCTCAATACCCTTTATGTCAAATCTCGAGTCTGTAGACTGAAAAGTGACAGTAGTTTGATAGGAAAATGTACACACGCAAACACAGACACACAGACAATTTCACTTTATATATATATATATATATATATATATATATATATATATATATATATGCACTAATCAATGTATATTGGTTTTTATTATAGAGTGAATAATGCTTGAAAATAACGTAGAACAGTTAGTGATAATTCAACTGATTTGCAAATTGTTATGGCTATTTAAATAACGAGACGAAATTTGATTTTCTAGTTTTCAATTACAACACTGCCTTCCTGGGCGGGGTGGGGGTGGGGGAATTGTTATCTACGAATGTCTTCAAAATCTAAGACGGTGTAAGATTAGTCCTAAAAATTTTAGGAAAAGCTTTGTCCGTCGTTTTGTTGGTTTGTCATAATTTCGTTTCGAATAACATTCCTTGACCTTCGGGCCAAGATCAAAGTGTAGTATCTGTTCCGGCAGATGCTGCAAGCTATAACTAGCTATGACTAGCTATGACTAGCAAAGACCAGATGTGGGGGCAACCCCACATGCCTGACCACTAACCAGCTCCCATTTCCCACCTCTCGGGAGCTGGTCCCCTTTTTCCCTTCCCCCTCCCTTCACTCCTCACATTAAAAATCGGCCTTGTGCCTAATTTGCTCGGTGGGGGAGCAAATAAACACCATCTGTTCTTCAGATGCTGCACTTCAATTTCTTGTTCTGTCAGTGGAGGAGAAATCCTTCACGACTGAGACAATTTTTATTTTTGTTCCTTTTCTCCACATTAAAAAACGACCCTGGTGTCTAACTCTGTCCTGTGGGGAGGCATTGTAAATAGGAACATTTTCTTTCGTCTGCCAGGCTTAAGTTTCAAATAGGCTTACGTTGCGTTTGAAATAATATTTCCATCATCAAGCACCCAGATTGGATTTAAAAAAAAAATGTCATATTTTAGATTTGTCCACGTACATTTAATAGATGTTCTGTCCGTCAGTACAATTGAGTTTGAGCTAGTATCTTCGTTAGTTTGGCATATTTCATTTTGAAATCACGTTTTTGGATCTGATTTATTTCGACTGAAAAAAAAAAAATTCTCGTCTGTCATATTTCAGCTTAAGCATTTTCTTCGGTCTAGCATATTTTAATTTGAAAAAGCATTTTCGTTAGTTTGTTACACTTGAGCTCAAAATAGCACTTCGTTGGTCTGTCACAGTTGAGCTCAAAATAATATTTTCGTTGGCCTGTCACAGTTGAGCTCAAAATAATATTTTCGTTGGCCTGTCACAGTTGAGCTCAAAATAATATTTTCGTTGGCCTGTCACAGTTGAGCTCAAAATAATATTTTCGTTGGTCTGTCACACTTGAGCTCAAAATAATATTTTCGTTGGCCTGTCACAGTTGAGCTCAAAATAATATTTCGGTTGGCCTATAACACTTCAACTCAAATTAACATTTCTGTTGGTCTGTCACGCTTCAACTTAAAATAACTGCTTCCTTAGTCTGTCACACTTAAGTTTTAACAACTTTTTTTGTCTGTCACGTCTTAGTTTGAAACGGCATTTTCTCACACTTGTCTGTCTTACTTCAGCAGAAAATGATGTTTTCATTGGTCTGTCACACTTTTTATTCTCCCATCCAAGACTCGCTTTCATATAAAACAGATTTTATAAATAGAATGAGGAATGTGATGTGACATTTCAGTTTAAAATAGCATATTCGCTGGTCTGTCACGCTTAACTTTTCAATATCAGATTAAATGGACGTATCTTAAGTCGAATATACTTCCTTGCCCCCCCCCCCTTTTTTACATTTACATTAAAATCAGAAAGGAATTCTTTCTCGTCTTGTTTTTCATATTTTATGAACCAAATATTTATGTCTAATATACGCCATAAAATTGTAATAACTTTCCTTTTGTTGCTTACAATTTTTTCCCCATTAGTTTTTATAATATTTCTCCTTTCTAAAATTTATGACTTGAAGTTAAACGAAAATCTTCGATTATTTATGGCGACATTTAAAATTATTTTTATGGTCAAGTATGTTATTAGCACTACATGTTTACAAGTTTGCAACTTAAGATACACACACACATATATATATATGATATGTATATATGTGATACAGCGAAACAGTACTGTATATGGATGACTATAATGCTCCTTATCTTGAGTTGAGCATATTGGAAGTGATACACGATAAACCATTAGCGTATTAAGCGATGTTGTTTGTGTATACAAATTAAGCTTAGGTATTCGGACGATGTCAAAACATCATTAATTCACTACCAGCACAGCAGCTGCCGATTTAACGTAATGGTTCAAAGTCATGACTGTCGCACGGGCGGTCGGGTTTCGATTCTGGCTTGAGGTAGTTGCCTGTCTAGCTGCACTGATGAGCTGTGAAACAGTACTGTATGTGGATAACTCTCTCTCTCTCTCTCTCTCTCTCTCTCTAATATATATATATATATATATATATATATATATATATATATATATATATATATATATATATATATATATATGTTATTAGCGGTACATCTTACCAGCACTGAAATTCTAGATACGTACACACGGGTATTCATGTTTTATATATATATATATATATATATATATATATATATATATATAAATATATATATATATATATAAAATAAAACGCGATTTACTTGAATTTTACTTGTGCGAATGGAAAATTAATTAACTTTCTTGGACTTAATTTTTGGATTTTACCGTCATTGGATACCTTATCTTTCACCTGACTATCCATTCACGTGTAATCACCTTTTTCTTCACCATATTCCCTCTGCTTCACTTTTTGTTATCAAGTAAGATCTTTGACTTTCTTGCAGTTTCATCAAATACTTCTGTATGCAAAATCCAATCCCGCATTTTGCTAATTCCTACCCTCTGATGAGAAGGAAAGTATTTCTTCGAAACTCCGCGGATTAAGACTTATCCACTTATTAAGTGTTTCCTTTTCAGGTTAAATATTTTTTTAACTCATTTCAAAGTGTTTTTAAACATATTTTATTAACTGTTTGCTCATATTATAAGCTCTATTTCCTATTTGGTTTTATCGAGCTTTTACATCTGGTTGAGATAATTTTATAAATATTAATTCTTTAATATTTATAATATACTATAATTTTACCATCTTGGATCATTTTGGTAAATTTAATTGTAATTTATATTTTATTTTATATATATATATATATATATGTGTGTGTGTGTGTGTGTGTGAGGTTAATGGTGAAAAACCTCATCAGAGTGCTCTATTAAGAAAAGTTCAAAAGAAAGAACATAATATTTTCTTATATATGTATTACAGAACATAAGTACCATCGGTTTTAAATCTAAAACAAAGGGGACCAGCCTCTGTTTATATTAGTTATATCGGGAGATAGATATAAACAGAGACTGAAAAGTCTGACATAAGCGACCAGATATTGATCCCCTATGTTAGGATTTGAAACCGACGGTACTGAGGTTGTTCGTATCGTCTATAATTCATATATTTCTTGTATTGTTAAAATATCAACACCTGGAGTGAACCTGTTTGTTTGTTAATTAGAAAACCTTGCCGGAGGTTTCCCCTTTGCCCGATGTTATAACACTTGTGCTAAACCGGACAAACAAGTGCGTTTAATTGATGTTTAATTTTCAAAGAGTTTTTTTTTCCTCTGTGATTTCTTTTTTTGTTTCTTTCATGTTAACAATTGATGTTATGAACTGAAAATTTGCCATCTTTAGATTTGTTAGACCACCACGACTTGTTTAGGTACATACAAACATGTTCACGTACACATATCATCGATTTCATATCACACCAATATACACACACATACAATCACACAAGTGATCTTATTTGTCTGCTCGAGAAACGTTTCTACAGACTTGAAACTTGATATGTAGTGAATTTGGACATATGGAACAAATTCGATTTAGTTATTAGCCGGTAAAAATAGCTGCTAAGGGTTCAAAATGGAAAAAAATTTGGCACTTAACAGTCGTAAGTTGATTTTAAGTGCTCTTGTATGTACATTTATACGCTTTTTCTTTTCTATAAATAACTAACCACTTATCAAGGCCCGGAGACAACTTGAGGATTAGAGTTAAACAACGTTATTAATATTTATTTATTTTATTTTCTTATTTTTGCAAATTTTGTATCCATATTGATTTAGGTTCGACGGTAAATGATAAAGCTGGAGAGAATTATGTTTTGGTTTCGATTCTAGCTGATGGCACTAAGTCATTTTTTTTTTTTTTCGGAAGGATTTCTATATATTCGGTATATTATAAGAATCAGTAGAGAATTCGCCCTATAATAATAATAAATACGAAATCTGCATAATTACTAGCAGGGAGACCAAACATTGCTCGGGATCAAATGAGGATCAACAAATGTCGCCCCCCTCTACTTTTATTGTCTTCGAAATCGGTGAAATCGCACATTTTTTAATCAAATCTATTGGATTGCCTACTCTAGTTGAGGACATCTCTCCACATTGTACCGGGAGGAAGCTTCACATGCGTCCCCACAGTGCCTTACTCTACAATACATTGCTGTCTAGATTGCACTGTAGAGAATCTACTGTTGATGTTATAAAAATATCTATAAATAATGGCTTAAAGCTTAAAATGAAAAAGTCACGTGTCATGGTTTAGTTGTGCTCTAAACGGAAACATTCATTACAAACGCGCCCCCGTCTTATCAAAGAACCAACTGTTGAATTTATGAAATTATTTTTACATAACCACTTGAATTAAAGTTAAACGTACAAAAGGCAAGCATTATGATTCAATTGTGCTCTAAACAGAAATCCATGTCTTATAAAAGAATATACAGTTGATTTTATAGGCTGGCCTTTCTGCTTGTGTGGTAACAAGACTTCTCAAATGCATTTGTGATTTTAGGTTTTATACCTTCGTGCGAAATTTTAAAAATTTTTGCTCAGCCGTTTCAGAGTCTATGAGGAATTAACTCAC